>NC_087386.1:0-87500 GCF_963675165.1 Halichondria panicea
ACACACACACACTGCTCATCTTGTTACTGTGGCTTATATACAACCACACAACTGACTTATTGTACACTTACTTGAGAAGTGGGTCTAACGCTGGTGTATGTGTGATGTGATGGCGGACTGCACTAGCGGCTCAACACAGGACAAGATGATACAGCAATCAGATCGCCATCTTTATTTAGCTGTGGGGGTTCCCAAGGGGAATACCCTTCTAAAACCGTACATGTGTAAACACTGTGTACTATGATGTCACATGCTGAGACACCCACGCATCTAAACAGTGTAATTAATTTTTTTGTGGTCAAAATTTGCATACCTGACATTCTTTTCATGTTTTATAGCATTATAAAAAGATCTGCAGCCTTGGTACAAACTAACAGCACCGTCCTTTCTGCGAGAGTCTACAAAAGCATCTGCATCTGCAACGAAACAAGCTCATTTTAGAGCACTTTCTTCATTGGATTCCAAAGTACGTTTGCAGCAAAATAGAATGTGTGCTTTGGTGCAAAGTAAACATCCTCGTTGTTGCTTTAAAACGCGAGTCTTGTTGCACTTTACATTAGTGTGCTAGCTAAAGTGTGTCTGGTTGCTTGTGGACGAGCAGCAAGGTATTCTGCCAAGTAAACAATTGTTTTATCTAGCTTGCTAATCTGCTGAAACTGTGTCAACAAACTAGCTATATTATCATTGCACTCTCTATTTATTTTTCTGCAGAAAGCCAGTTGAAATCTGCCTGATGCCTAATGCAATAGAGACTCTGGAACCATCTGACTATCTCAGCCTTGGTTCTCCTGCAGCCAGCGACATGCAGAGACACCATCCCTACCGCTATCAGCTCTACCCAACTACTGCTTACACTGTGCCAGCAGGTATCTCTCCAGCTGCAGCAGCCTATCCGCAGTACCAGACCAGCTACGATGCCATTTATCGCAACTATCAGGCCTATGGGTCACTTGGAGGACACTCCTCTGCCGGCATGATGCAGTCACCAGCGGTTGTGAGCCCAGGTATCGAAGTGGCTGGAAACTATCCTATGAGAATCCAACGTCCACAAAAGCCACCATACTCTTACATTGCCCTGATAACTCTCGCTATCATGAGCAAACCGGAAAGAAAAGCAACTCTGGCTGAGATTTGTCAGTACATTCGCGAGACCTTCCCTTACTACAGAGAGAATTGCAAGCAAGGATGGGAGAACAGTATTCGACACAACCTTTCCCTCAACCAATGCTTCCAGAAGCTCCCTCGTGAACAAGGGAAACCTGGCAAAGGACATTTCTGGGTAATTGACCCCGGAGCACGACACATGTTTGACGATGGATCTTATCGTAGGAGAAAGAGACGCTACATGAAAGGAGACAACCCAGACTCAGCAGAAGAACATCAAGATGCCATGATGCCACAGCAATCGCGAGGCATGGGCATAGACAATCTTATACAGCAGGCTCGCTTCATGAACATTATTCCTCGCTCGATATTTGCCCCTCAAACCTCCCCTGGTATTATCTCCCCAAACACACCTAACTATCCCACAGAGCCTCGGATGATCACTGCACAGCTACCACCTTACAGCTCCCTACAAAATCAGATGTATCATCAGCCAAGTGGTATTGCTGACCTACCTGTAGCAACCACTACACTGCCACTTCCCACTGGCTACCCTCAGCATCATATGCTCATTAGTTCTGGCCCAGTCTCAGGTCAAACAGTGATTCAAGATCAATCGTCGACTATTGCAGAGTCTCAGTACAGCTCGCAAGCAAGTCCGTCCATCTCCCAGATGCCATGGTCTGCTAGTGTGCCCATGCTAACACCTATAAACCACCTCAGTACTACGACCTCAAGTTCTGAACACTCTCACATTTGCACCACGGCAGTTATTTCCGACTGCAGCAGTGAAGCGTCTGGTTCCCCTCAGGCCTGCCTCGAGCCTGTCTATCCCTTCAGCCAGGACTCCAGAATGAGCAGAGTATCCTATTCTGAGATCGAAGAGTGCCTGGGCAGCAGCAAGATCTCCCTCCACATCCCAGCCATCCAGACGGAGATAGAGCCACTGGGCGACAGGGACTCCTCCTAAAGAAGCACCAAATGCTGCAAACACAATCACTTGAACATTCAATCAAATATTTCACTGTATTTCTCACATCACTTTCACCCTATGTATAATTTGTACTGTTTTTTATTTTTATTTGTGTATCAGGAATTCAGGTACTAGAGAGAATGATTAAATATGTCTAGCTGTTGCATTTTTGTTGAGAATCAAATGTTTTTTGCCTGTGAAATAACGTAAGCAGAAGTTTGCATGCCAATTAGATCGTACATGTAGTAGTACGAGCTCCACCCCTCTTCACGGGTCAAAGCCTCAAGGGTCAGAATATTCCACGTGGATATATAAAGTTACAGAGCTCCAGCTACATTCCTTGGTATCCTACATTCTTGCTATTAACCAACACACGTACACCGACCCACAGACGATAATGGCGACTCCAGCAGGACCTCGGAATATAGCTCTCATCACTGGCATCACAGGACAGGTGGGTGATAAGTGGGTGTGTAGCTAGCCCCATGGAGACAGGTATCTAACCGTGTGTACCCCTCCTCCACAGGATGGGTCGTACCTAGCCGAACTGCTCCTGGAAAAGAACTACGAGGTAAGACACACAGTCCCAGTATATAGTTGTAGTTGTCTGCCCCGCCTCTCTAGTAGTATATAGCTGTGTGGTCAAGGGTGGTGTTGTGGTGAAGGGCGGTGTGCTTTAGTGTGCAGGAGGGTTATTTTAGTGCGGGATTTTCGAGCTCACTTGAAGTGTTCTGTCACTTGCTTTGGACCATTTAAATTTCCTCCCCTTAACAAAATCCTCCCTGTTTAAACTAAGATGCCTTGTGTAGGTGTGGTGTGGGTGTGGGTGTGGTGTGGTGTGGTGTGTGTAGTAGCTGGGTAACTTGTTTGCTTGTTTAACACACTCTTCGATTTCAACTCGAGAGCTGTTTTGATGATTTAGCATCTCTAGCACTCAAATCATTCGTTGCTGTCCATAGCACGTTGTGTGTGTTTGATTCCTCACCTGTCCACCAGGTTTCACTTAGCAACACCTGGTGTCTCCACCACCCTCACACCCTCACACCCACACACCCTCACATCCTCACAGGTCCACGGGATTATCCGACGAGCTAGTACATTCAACACTGGCCGCATCAAGCATCTCTTCACCAAGCCAGAGCTGCACACTGGAGGAAGTAAGTGTCTGCATGTCATCTGGCTATAGCTATAACATACTGAAGCATTGTCTCAATTTGGTGATTGTAAAAGAATTGTGTGGTTCATACTAGAGGTAGGGTAGGACTGTACCGATATGGTAGCCAGAGAGAGATGGTAGCCTTAGAGTCGGTTGGTTCATAACAGTTTGAATGGTGTGTTTAGATTATGTGTTTGCTTTAGTCTCTCTGAGTGGTTAAGTGGCCACTGTTGACTTTCCCTGCTCCTATAGAACATGACAAGCCTGACATGTTTCAGTTCCATGCAGTGCAATCAAGCCTTCCAGTGAGGGCTTCACATGTCATGTACATTGCATGCGCTCATTTCATCTCTGGCATAATTATGATGTGTTATTGGTAGAGTTTGTAATGTGAAAGAGCTGCATATACAGTGAGTGTAGCTGTACAAAGCTAGCACAGTGGGACATGCAGGTGGCCCTGTTGGAGTGTGTCCTTAGCAGTCACTGTATACCATGGCATTGAATTACAAGCACTCACAATAACACTGTTCTGTTCCCCTGTTGTTTTGGTATGCTTGTAATTCATTGCAAGTGTCAACATTTACTGCTTGTATTATATATGAAGCATTGTGCAGCTTTCCAACCTGTGCAGTGTGAAGCCCACACTAAAACTGAGCATCAGTTGATAGCCATCATGTTGGAGAGCTGCTCTGTGTGTGTATAGTGACCCTAAATAAACACTTCCATCTGCATAGCTCTGCTCAACAGAGGGACTTTGTTTGTTCAGCTTTCTTATCTTCAACTTCTCATCCTCAATCCTTACAACAGACCTCACCTCACTTCACCTGACTAGCACCCAACCACTGATCAATATGTGATAGTCAACCTAATGCACCCCATCCTGCCCAGAGCCTAGCTACTAGCTATGGCTGTTAGCTAGCTATGGGTGTTAGCTAGCTATGGGTGTTAGCTAGGTGATGCTGCCTAATGTGTGCACTAGCTTTGTTTGCTTATGCTCCACTCTCAAAGAGTATGGAAAATGGTGGCACTAATAGCTCCATTACTGGGCTGATTGGTCAGTGCCTGTCGCTGATTTAGTGGGCTAACGTACACACACATTGAAACACCTCTCACCTGCTAAGTCAACACTAGCTCATCCTCACACTAGTGGCCATTAGCTACAGTGCCCATTATATAGAGATGCCTGCCTGGCTGTATCGCTACATTGTACCTCACTGCTCATATATAGCTACCATCATTGTTGCATGCTGCCCTGTTCTGTTGGTTGAGGTCCAATATAACAGTATTCATATGCTAGTTAATGTTATTCATGAGGGTGGGTTAGTGCCTCTGTCGCAGCTGTTCCCCTCTAGCAGTCCTGTGTGTGTGTGAGTGGGTGTGTGTGCGGCCACCAGAACGCCCTGTGGTGTTTGCTTGTGCACAGTTGCTTATGAGGGGGCGGTGGCCTGGTCTCTATGTGTGTGTTCAATGATTGCTGTACTGTCCCCCTCAACTAGAACTACACCTTCACTATGGTGACCTGACTGACTCCTCTTCACTAGTCAAGCTCATCAGCGAGGTGAGCCCTACACACACACAGCGCTCCTAGCCTTGCACCACACACAGCTGTACCTGTACCTGTACCTGTACCTGTACCTGTACCTGTACCTGTAGCTGGAGTCTAGAGCATTGTGACAGTGCTCTGCAGCTCACTGGGGAAGGCAAATACTAAATTGCAAAAAGTATACCAGTGTACACTAGTGGACCATGGCACCACTCTATCAAAGGTCTTGGGTCAAATACTATTTTTGTAATGTACCATTTGCCCCGAACTTCCCCAGTGAGCTGGTATTGCTAGAGTCTAAAGTATTCAATTTCATATAATAAAATAAATGTTTCACATTCTGTGTACAACTCATATGAGCTGAGGCTGGTTATCAATTCTCTCTTGTTCAGATTCGTCCGGTGGAGATCTATAATCTAGGAGCCCAGAGCAACGTTAAGGTCAGTAACCATGGTAACACACCACCCCCTTAGTCTGGTAGTGGTCAGTTCAAACATTCAAACCATATCAACTCTAACCAACGGATGGAGATAATGATATTCATGCAACCAGTTAATGATATTCACAGCACATTGGTCCTATCTAGTCACGCTGCGTGCTCTCATTCGTGAAAAGAGGACCATTGCGTGGGTGGGTGGGTGTTCTGAGGGCTGATTGGATGATTTTGTGGCACTTTCATAGTTTTGCCTGGTTTTGTGTGGGTGGCAGGCACTGATAACAGCCTGCTTGTGTGGGTGGACACGCCCCCTTTCACTACATCACTGGTTGATGGGATGTATTTTGTTCCCTGCAGTTGTCCTTTGACCTCTCGGAGTACACGGCCAACGTGGACGGTGTGGGCACACTCAGGATATTAGACGCTGTGCGGACGTGTGGTCTAGAGAAGACTGTGCGCTTCTATCAGGTAATGTATAGTGCTGAAAACCATTTCTTGTCTAACTGTCCCCTCTTAGCTTAGGGGCTTATGTGTGTGTGTGTGTGTGTGTGTGTGTGTAGAACGCCCACTCTTTTAATGAAGTACTCAGTTTCATTAGCTGATCTAGAGGAGAGGAATTGGTTTACATTGTGTTTATTTTGTTCATATCATTTCCTTCTGAACCTTTCCCTGTACTCACCACACACACACGTGCATGTCAGTAGAAATTGAAAAGTGATACTTTGAGAAAGATCCACAACCTTTTCCTAGACTAACTGGTTTGTTTGGGCCTGGCTAAACACACCTGGCACTAAGTGCTGCCCAATGTGTGAGGCTCTCTGTGTACACTGGCAGAGTTGTGCTAGCTTTGTTAGTTTCGTTATTCCACGGTGTGTGTGTATGGTGAGTGGTGACTAGCTAGTGTGTGTGTACCCTGCATGGTGAGTGATGTCATGGCTTGTGTGGAGGGGACACCTGAAACCTTATGTACCGTGATTCAATACTGTAGCTGTTTCATTCACCTTGCTCATATGTGACAACTGAGGGAAGCCTTACACAATCAAGCTGCATCTTGACTGACCAGTGTTTTGCCCATTCAAACGAAGCCCTCTTGGAAACATTTTGCATTCTGATTGACTTTCTAGTTGTTTTTGTGGCTTTGATAGTTTGAAGTGGTTTAGTAGGTGCTGATGGTTGGGGTCATGAACCCAGTCCCCTTGTGTGTACACTCACCCACCCTCAGGGAAAGCCTGGGAGGATAGTTTCCCTTCACTTTATCAGATCTCACACGTGTCATTTCACACTCTGGGAATTTTTGCTGGTGAAGATTGATGTGTTTGATTGCCCAATTTTTGCTGACTGTGCATAAAAATTGCTTGACTTGAGGCAGGATATGGTGGTCTGGCCGGGGTCAAAGGTCGTCTTTGAACGATTGCGTGTTTGTTTAGTTAGAGTTGTCGGTTTACTGTAGCCTGTGTTATTGTAGCTGGACACTCTGTTAGTTTTTACCCTCAATTACCTCACCTGTTTACAACTATTGGGCTACCTGCTTCCTACGCTCTACCATTGAAACTGAAGGTGGAGGTATACAGTAGCAGTCATGTCATGTACCCTCCACCCACACACACACCCCCACACACACACCCTCACAGGCGTCTACTAGCGAGCTGTTTGGCAAGGTGCAGGAGATCCCCCAGACTGAGACCACACCCTTCTATCCTCGCTCTCCTTATGGGGCGGCCAAACTTTACGCTTATTGGATTGTTGTCAACTATCGTGAGGCATACAATATCTATGCATGTAATGGAGTGCTCTTCAATCATGAGAGCCCCCGCAGAGGTACACACCCTCACATCACACACTCCCACCCACCCACACCACACACACTCTCCACCCCCACATACAGGTGAAACCTTTGTAACGCGTAAGATAACTCGCAGTGTTGCTCAGATCCACCTCAAGCACAGAGAGTCAGTGAGTCACTTCCTGTTTGTGTATGAGACCCCCCACTGAGTCACTTCCTGTGTGCGTATGAGACCCCCCACTAACACCCCCTCCCCTACATGCAGTTCAAGCTGGGTAACCTCGATGCTAAGAGAGACTGGGGACATGCCAAGGATTATGTGCAGGTCAGCTAGACTATTCATGGCACCCTCCCTTGGTCTGGTAGTCATGGTTACTACACAAATATGCCCCTATGAATAACCTGTGTTGTAGTAAGCACATGTACATGTTACTTGTGTGTGTATGAATAACCTGGAAGGAACAGCTGCCTCGTTGTGTTGTCATGAATAGCCACTCACTCAGACAGTGGGTCCGGCCAGGGCTATCGTGAATATTTCCTGATGACCCTTTACCAACACACACACACACACACACATACGCCCACACACAGGCCATGTGGCTTATGTTGCAGAGGGAGAGTCCGGAGGATTATGTGATAGCCACTGGAGAGGTCCACAGTGTGAGAGAGTTTGTGGAGCTATCCTTCAAGGAGGTCGGCGTGGAAATAGAGTGAGTCACACACCCCACACCCACGCCTACACACACCCACCCACACACACCCTGTGTAGATGGAAAGGCTCGGGCGAGGCTGAGAAGGGCTTTGATAAGAGCACTGGAATAGTGAGAGTTGAGGTGGACCCGAAGTACTACAGACCCACTGAAGTGGTGAGTGTACAGTACAGCAGTAGCCATGGTGATGGTCATAATGTGTCATATTGTGTCATATTAGGATTACTTACAAGGTGACGCCTCAAAGGCTGAGCGAGAGCTGGGTTGGAAGACATCCACTCCCTTCACAGTGAGGACACTCTATACTACAATATCTCATTCTTGTGTTTCTAACTATCGATTATAAGCTTTATTTCGATTGTGATTTATGCGAAAACTAAAAAATCGCATTCAAAAACCGATATACAGTATAATATACTTGAGGTGTAATGAGTGGATGCCCCCCCTCCCTCCCAGGACCTGGTGAAGGAGATGATGGTGTCAGACATTGCTCTAATGACCAAAGATCCCACAGCATGAGCATTGTACTAGGAGACTATTGAACTGAACCAAGAGTGTCTATATTTCATTATAGGGATATAATTATTATAATAAAATTATATAGTTAGTGGTTAGTTGTATTATCAAGAGTCATTTGGTATTATATTCATTTCTCATGATTACCAAGTGAACATTTTGTGCATGTTTGAGAGTACAATAATAAATGAACGACTGTTATATCATCTGAAGGGGAACACTTTCTTATAACGTGAGTTGGGTACTTTATCTTTGTTCTTGAGTTTCCTGACAGCTTCTCTGATGTGCTTGGGTTGTAGTGGCCCCTCCCCCTCACGAGCAGCACACGCCTCCTCAACCAGCTCGCCCACATACACCTGCACACACACACAGACTCGAGCTATGCATGGGGACAGTCAGGAACAACTATGGGGGGGGGGCTATTCCTGCCATTGTAACGATAGCTATAGAGCTAGGGCCTAACCTTGGCTATTCCTGCCATTGCAATGACGGCGTTCTGAGGCACACTGGCTCCAGCCACACTCTGCATAATCTTCTTGATGGCTGCCTTGGGGAAAGTGGAGCGACGGTAGATCTCATACTGGTCTTGCTGAGAGTTGGAGAAGGCAGAGACCAACAGCTGTAGCCGATCCATCTCATCCATACCACCGCCATCATCTGAAGGCTCTGGCTCTGAGGGGGAGGGGTGAGGGGTGAGCATGTTGTAACCATTAATGAGGGGTGAGGGGTGAGCATGTTGTAACCATTAATGAGGGGGGAGGGGTGAGGGGTGAGCATGTTGTAACCATTAATGTAGTTGTGAGGTTTATACTATTGACAGGTATAGGTGCGGGCTCAGGCAATGGTGGACTGTCTTCAATCTTCCTCTTCTTAACAGGTCCCTCCTCTGACACATCCTCATCATCATCATCCTCCTTCTTGCGCTTGGAGCTGCCCATAGTCTCAGTCTGCCAGAGTTAGCAGCTAGCGTATAGCCTAGCTAGGAGAACTAGAATACAGTACGTCCACGCGTACGCCCATCTATGAGTTTGTTCTAAAGACGACCTTTTTGATTTGCAACTCCCACCCCAACTCCGCTGACACGCCCCCTCTATTATGTCTCCACGTGGTTGAAGCTGAAGTATAAAACCATTGCTGCTCCAGAGAATGACTGCTGCCAGTGTTCTGGAGGAGGTACTGGGTCGTCTGCTGGTCCCTGACAATGCTGTCATTCAGCAGGTAGAGATGTGCACACATCATATACTGTTAGGGGGCTTCATGTGTGTATAAGGAGTATATCGGTGTACTGGGTGATGGCTGCTTCTAGGCCACCATGGACCTTGTCGTGTCGCCCTCTTATTATTTATTTTTGTAGAAAACCTGCGCAGTGGTTTCCTGTTTATAAGTATAAATAGTGTATGTATCGATGTAGGCCACCAAGGAGCTCCAGTCAGTGTTCAAGGACCCAGTCATTGTCACAGCTCTCTGTGAGGTGCTGCTAGGATCACAGAATCCACAGGTACGTTACTATCATGCTGTGATGGTGTGACTAATGTGTGTGTGTGGGCGTTCAGGTACGCCAATATGCAGCAGTCTTACTCAGGAAAAAAGTTACACAAACTTGGAAGAAGTTGTCACTGGAAGTTAAGCTAACGTGAGTGTGTGCACTGTTGCTATAGTAACCTCATCGTATTCTGCACAGGATAAAGTCAACACTTCTACAGACTCTCTCTCAAGAGACCATGTGAGTTGTGTGCCCGCCCCCTCACACACATGCCCACTCCACACACACACACACACAGTCGACTGGTCCTCCATTCTATAGCTCATCTTGTGGCAGTGATAGTGAAGAGAGATTTCTGTGACAATATTCAGTGGAGTGATCTCAACACCTTCATCCTGGGACACTGGTCAAGCAGCCAGCTGGCACACAAACAGGTTACCACTATGTAACTCATTAGTGTTGACCTCTGAACTCTCTGTACAGTTGGCGATGCTACTACTCTCCAAGCTCATGGACTGTGCAGCTCATTATGTGAGTGGGTGGATAATGAGACTGCCCCTGTCATTAACACCCCCCACACACACAGTACCATGTCATTAATCCCCCCCACACACACACAGTACCATGTCAATGGACAGTTCCCTAATGTATTCCACACACCACCACCCCCCCCACACACACACACCCACACACCACCCACACACACACACACACACAGTACCATGTCAATGGACAGTTCCCTAATGTATTCCACACACCACCACCCCCCCCCACACACACACAGTACCATGTCATTAATCCCCCCCACACACACACAGTACCATGTCGATGGACAGTTCCCTAATGTATTCCACACACACACACACCACCCACACACACACACACACACAGTACCATGTCAATGGACAGTTCCCTAATGTATTCCACACACCACCACCCCCCCCCACACACACACACACACCCACACACCACCCACACACACACACACAGTACCATGTCGATGGACAGTTCCCTAATGTATTCCACACACCACCACCCCCCCCACACACACACACACACACACCCACACACCACACACACACACACCACCCACACACCATACACACACAGTACCATGTCGATGGACAGTTCCCTAATGTATTCCACACACCACCACCCCCCCCACACACACACACACACACACACCCACACACCACCCACACACACACACCACACACACACAGTACCATGTCGATGGACAGTTCCCTAATGTATTCCACACACCACCACCCCCCCACACACACACACACACACACCCACACACCACCCACACACACACACCACCCACACACACACAGTACCATGTCGATGGACAGTTCCCTAATGTATTCCAAATCTTCTCCTCTGCTCTTGAAGATCTTTCTGACCCGACCATCACCTACTACACTCTCAAGTAAGCACACCCTCCACATATTACACCTCCTCACACATGCACACGTAGGTCCCTCACTGCCATGGTAGCGTATGTTGGCTCTGATGACATGGTAAGTGGGTGTGGTCTTGTAGCCCACCCCTCTTATCTCCACACACAGGTGGTGTTTCGCAACCTCATCCCTCACATCATGACGGCTGTTAGCTCCCTTATGCAGACTGATGAGGTACATACACTGTATTGTGAGACCACACCCCTTAATCACACCCACTCCAGGATCGTGCATGCGAGGGTATGGAGTTATTTGATGAGTTGATTGAAGCGGACGTAGCCATAGTAGTGCCCCACCTGCCCTCGCTCATCACGTTCTGTCTAGAGGTGGCCGCTAACTGTAACCTTGGCAACAACATACGTGTCAGAGCCATCTCCTTTGTCTCTTGGCTAGCATCACTCAAGAAAAAGGTGGAAAGTGTAGTACTGGTGTACTGAACACACACACACACACACACACACACACACACTGGCGTACTGAACACACACACACACACACACACTGGCGTACTGAACACACACACACACACACACACACTGGCGTACTGAACACACACACACACATACACACACTGGCGTACTGAACACACACACACACACACACACTGGCGTACTGAACACACACACACACTGGCGTGCTGAACACACACACACACACACACTGGCGTACTGAACACACACCCCCACACACACACTAGGCACTGTTGAAGGCTGGTCTCCTACTTCCTATCCTCCGTGGTATGTTAGGGATCATGGCCATGCCTTCTGATGAGGATGAGGAAGAGGGTTCAGAGTCCGCATCACCTACCACCATTGCTGCTTCAGTATTGGACACTCTCTCCAACCACCTCCCTCCAGACAAGCTCTTCACTCCACTAGTAAGCACTAACCCCTCTGTGTGTGTGTGGGTGTGTGTGTGTGTGTGTGTGTGTGTGTGGGTGTGGGTGGGTGGGTGTGTGTGTGTGTGTGTGTGTGTGTGGGTGTGTGGGTGTGTGGGTGGGTGGGTGTGGGTGTATGTGTGTGTGTGGGGGTGGGGGTGTGTGTGTGTGGGTGTGTGTGTGTGTGTGTGTGGTACATGGCCTCTCTAATGATGAACGCCATGTTATGTGTGTCCAGATGCAGTTACTGGGTCCTTGGGTGGCTAGCTCAGTGGAGCATCAGAGAGGAGCTGCTCTTATTGCCATTGCTGTTATCACTGAAGGCTGCTCTGATCACATTCGCCAACAGTAAGTACTCTGCTCTCCATCTCTATAAATCCTAAATACAAGCTCTGTGATTAGTTGATCTCTTACAATTTTATAGCCTTGCGTCTAGAATTCAGCCGTTTTGATAGCAATCTTTGAGAGCCTGTAATTTGTGTTCAGATTGTCCAATTTGAATGTCCATTATAATAATGTACGATTAGACACAATAAGCAACTCTCAGGATTACATGTGCACCTCTCCCTCCCACCAGCCACATGAAGTCCCTACTGGAGGTGGTCTATAAAGGTGAGCTAGTCCTCGTGTGTGTGTGTGTGTGTGATGTGTGTGATGTGTGTAGGTGTGGGGGATGAGAGTCAGGTGGTCAGGAATGCTGCGTTGTTTGCTATTGGCCAATTTGCTGAATACCTACAGGTAACCTCTCTGTTCCTAGTGTCCTCATTATTGCTGTCCCTCCTAGCCTGATATCAGTGAGTACAGTGCTGACTTGATGCCAGTGTTGTTCCAGTTCCTAGACACTGCCATAGCATCAGATACACACTTCCAGTCATCATCCATCACTAAGATATTCTATGCCTTGGAGAGCTTTATTGAGCACCTAGGAGCTGGCCTTGATCCCTACCTACCCATGCTAATGGAGAAGCTGTTCGTGGCTCTCTCCCTCACCAAGGTAAGGGAGAGTGGGTGGGCGTGTGTGTGTGTGTGTGTGACTGGTAGAGGTTAAGTGGGTGAGAAACTCCTAAGCTTTCAGAAAATCATTTGGACCATCAGAACTCCATATAGTTACAAAAATAATTCTGAACTAATTTACTGCAGGATATCCATGTGCAAGAACTGGTTACCAGCACCTTTGGAGCAGCAGGTATCGTGTGTGTGCAGTGTAGTGTGTGTGGGTGTGTGGTGCGCAGTGCAGTGTGTGGGTGTGTGGATAATGTGACATGTATGGTTCCACAGCAAACGCATGTGAAGACAAGCTGCAACCTTATTTCACCAAAATAGTGGAGACACTCAAGGTAACAATGTCTTATCCAATATGGTCAATATCACCTCTCTCTTGTGTAGGGATTCATTGCTCTCCCACACAACACTGACAATGCAGTACTGCAAGCCCAAGCCATCGGTAGGTACATCTCACACACACACTTCACACACACACTTCACACACACACCCTCACAGATACTCTGGGGACGCTGGCTAGAACGATAGGAGAGGACATGTTTCGCCCACTGGCTCAGGATTACCTTGCTCTGGGAATGGTGAGATTGCTCCTCTCATTATTATCCATTTAATGAGTTGCTTGCAGAACCTGATGCAAAGTGATGACCCGGACACAAGGAGATCAGTGTGAGTGGGTGTGGTGGGAGGGTGGAGCTTGTGAGTGGGTGGGTTTTCTAATTTTTTCTGGTAGCTTAGAAGGAGCGCGTTCAGATGATCTGCTCAAACCACGAACAGCCCACTCTATGTAGTTTAATGTAGTTAAACGTAGTTAACGGGGAAATACACTAACCGCGGCCTTACCTCGAATCACACAGTCGTAGGTGTGGCTTCTGGTTACATGCATGCCTACCGCACATGCGCATCCATGGTTCCACGTGCTAAAGTGCAGCCGCTGTCAGCGAGCCACAGACAAATTGGCTGCTCAAATCTTATGCCTCCCACCTATGGGGGGTGATCAGTGCCAAAACCTCCAGCTCTTTTTATTTAGTACTAAAATCATTTGCATAGTAAAGTTCTACATACAAATGACACACTCTCTCTTATTTGCATGGTGAAGTTCTACATACAAATGATAGTACTCTCATTTGCATCTGGTGAAGTTCGACATACAAATGATACTCTCATTTACATGGTGAAGTTCGACATACAAATGATACTCTCATTTACATGGTGAAGTTCGACATACAAATGATACTCTCATTTGTATGGTGAAGTTCGACATGCAAATGATACTCACATTTGCATAGTGAATTTGCAACTATTCTCCTTTTCACCTAAGAAAAGGCTCAGGGGAGAGAGTTATCTTTTAAAACTCCGTTATTGGACACGCCCACTTATGTGACCAAAAAGGATTGCCACATGAGCGGGCGTGTCCAACACGTAGTTATAACAATAATTATAATGTTAAATGTGTCCTCCTTCATGTTGAGAGTTGTCTTAGGGGCATGCGTGAAGAATGTCACGCTCCCACAATGTTAGCGTCCTATCAACTCCGGTCACACATGTACTACTTCTGTTGCTATATAGCCTCGAGTATAAAATACATTTTTGACATCAAGTATATAAACACCCACACATTATGTAGTTAGTGGTTTGTTCTAATTGTATTCCAACCTTCCCTTTTTCATCCGAGCCCTTCCTTAGATGAAAAAGGGAGTGGTTTCAAGTCAATGCAAATATGTATGAGAGTGTCATTGTAAAACTAACAAAGCTTATCATTTGCCATGCAGCGTTATTTGTATGTAGAACTTCTCATTAATTTGTATTTAGAACTTTCATTTGTATGTAGAACTTCACCATGCAAATAAGAGAGAGCGTGTCATTTGTATGTAAAACTTCACCATGCAAATAATTTTAGTACTAAATAAAAAGAACTGGAGGTTTTGGCACTGATCACCCCCCATACCCACCCCCCCCCCCCCCCCCCCCCATTCACGGAGGTTAAGACCTATATTTTCTATTTTCCATCCGACGATGTTGATATACCGGTTGGGGGGCTGAATGAGGGCCCCCAACACTTACGTGCTTAATGCTAATCGCAGGGGCCCCTCTCTCAGTACTCCCCCAAAACCTAACCGCAGTCTAACCGCAGTCACGTGACCCCTAACCTCTAGCGTGACAGGGCACGTGACATCTGCTTAGACCGGTACTGCCAAAAGATAGTGATATCCTCGCCTAGGATATGATATATGCGATCTAGGATATGACGCATTCCTAGATCACAGTCATTTACTACAATCTGTATGACCATAGTTAACTCAATGATGCGATGTTCTCTGTTATATTCAACGCTAGGTTTCAGAGCCACCTCTAGTAAGCTTCTCAAGGGAAAGAATTAAAAGCGTCTTATTTGTTGAATGCTATTGTATCACACATGCCCCTCCCCTTTGCTCAGTTACGGGATGTTAGCGTCGTTGTCGTGTGTGCTGGGAGAGGAGCTGGGACCACACCTACCAACCATTGTGGAGAGGATGATGGAATCACTTACCTCCCAGGAGGGGGTCAAGGTTCGCTGTATGTCACTATATCACCTATATTATACTGCTCCTCTGATTGGTCAGATCCACTACGATTCGTTTGATGTCTCGTTGCTTGGTTTTGATGAGGAAGGGGAAAAGGCGGACATGGAGGCAGGGATAGACTCAGATGAAGGCATTGAAGGGTAGGACATACTGTGTGGGAGTGTGGGGTGGGTGTGTGTGGGGGTGTGTGGGGGTGTAGTAACTGTATAATTATGTCATCATGTGACTCTCCTTATACCAGCAATGC
This sequence comes from Halichondria panicea, assembly GCF_963675165.1. Lineage (NCBI taxonomy): Eukaryota > Metazoa > Porifera > Demospongiae > Suberitida > Halichondriidae > Halichondria > Halichondria panicea. The sequence goes on from NC_087386.1 coordinate 15,856, forward strand.
AATAGCCAGTGACACCGCTACAACACATGTAACCAGTTCTTGCTACGCTAAGTAACCATTACCTGTGTGTGTGTGTGTGCAGGTATTCGGTTGAGAACGCCTATATGGAGGAGAAGGAGGACACTTGCAATGCACTAGGAGAAATAGCTGAGAACGTAGGGTGAGTATGAACCTTGAACTATGACCTCTGTACCCTTGACCTCTGCTTCATAGGAGCCAGTTTCTACCATACATTGACGATTGCTTCAAGGAAATATCCATCCTCACAGAGGTGTGTGGGCGAGTGTGTGTGTGTGTGCCATGTGACCCCTACCCACTCAGAACTCGGTGGAGGGTATACGTAAAGCTGCTATTTGGGCGCAAGGTCGACTGTGTAAAGTGTGGTACAAGTGTGTGGTTGCCATGGATACAGAGAGTCGTGAGAGTATAGAGTATTTACTCAACTCAACATTTCTCAGTTTTGCTGCGACTGTGCGTACAGACTGTGATCGCTCTGTTGTCATAGCAACCCTGGAGACACTGGAGGACTTATTGAAGAGCTTGAAGGGGAATAGTCCGTTCCCCCTCACGCAGAAACCATTGTCCAGTCTCCTAGTGTCTCTACAGGATATATTCAATAATAAGGTAACCACGTACTGCTTGCATGTACATGCAGACAGAGGGCGGGCACAACCTATGTGTGTGGGCGTGGGCTCATGTGACGTGTTTATTCCTATATTTAAGGCAACACTTTAAATATACGACATTTTTCTTTAACATTGACTTAGTTTTGTGTGACATTTTTATTATTATAATGTTGTGTCGCTCTGGCTGTTAGTACTGTGTTGACCTCTGACCCCGTGCAGGCGCAGTGTCAGGAGGAGGAGGATGGAGGTGACCTTGATGACCTCTCAGAGTATGACAGTGTGTTAGTTGAGTGTGGGGGGTCTGTGTTAGGCCCCCTAGCTGGAGCTGTGGGGGGTGGGGTCTTCCTGATACACCTACCTGAGGTACTACCTCAACTACTCACCAAGCTTGTGAGTACATGCAGAGTAACTCAGTGGATGCTTGTATCATCCTCCCCCATATAGAGTGGCTCTAGTGGAGACCAATCCTTTGCTGTTGGAACACTGGCTGAGGTATTGCATGTGCACCAAAGGTTGCAGCTTGTGTGTGTGTTGGTTTAATCTTTGTCACTGCAGATTATAGAAGGTCTAGGATCTCATGCTTGTCATGTGACTAGCCTCTATCCAACATTTGTGGAGTACAGTGGTGATGCTCGTGCAGAAGAGGTGTGCAGTAACTCAGTGTATGGTCTGGGGCTATTAGCAGCCAATGGTGGGCCTGACATGACCAGGTATGAAGCCTCGTAGGTAGTGGTGTGCTTTTGGTCCCAAACCTTTCAATTTGAAGTGTGGCTACAAGTGATTAAATAGCTGCTCATAACTACTTGATTTATGATTCATTAGCACATATGTACAAGACATACATGTACTGAGATTACTATAAATAAGCATGTACCCAATGCCCCCCCCCCCCTCTGCCTGCTTTATAGCCATGTACCCAATGCCCCCCCCTGCCTGCTTTATAGCCATGTACCCAATGCCCCCCCCCTCTGCCTGCGTTATAGCCATGTACCCAATGCCCCCCCCCTCTGCCTGCTTTATAGCCGTACCCAATGTCCCCCCCCCCTGCCTGCTTTATAGCCATGTACCCAATGCCCCCCCCCCCCTCTGCCTGCTTTATAGCCATGTACCCAATGCCCCCCCCCCTCTGCCTGCTTTATAGCCATGTACCCAATGCCCCCCCCCTCTGCCTGCTTTATAGCCATGTACCCAATGTACCCCTCTGCCTGCTTTATAGCCATGTACCCAATGTCCCCCCCCCCCTCTGCCTGCTTTATAGCCATGTACCCAATGTACCCCTCTGCCTGCAGTAAATATCCAGAAGTGCTGAGTCATCTGTTCAGTGTGGCTCACGCACGTAAGAGTGCCAAGTCTCGTCGTATCCTTGACAACGTGTGTGGGGCAGTGTGTAGAATGATCCTTGCCCACCAAGACAGTGTCCCTCTAGATCAGGTGATGACTCTCCCCTCAGACTCCCAGGGCTGCTAGTAACTGCCCTGTGTGTGTGTGTGTGTGTGTGTGTGTGTGTGTGTGTGTGTGTGTGTGTGTGTGTGTGTGTAGGTGCTTCCAGTGCTCATGGCCTCCCTGCCACTGGTGGAAGATATGGAGGAAGCTACTACTGTCTATAGCTGTCTCCAACACTTGCTCTCCAACAGGAACACTGCTGTAAGCCACCTCTCACTTATTGTGTATCTGTCAGAGTCCAGCCCCCTTTCCAATGGTGCGCTACAAGCTCTGTGATTAATATAATTATAGCTTGTTGTAGTGTTTAGGATTCAGCCATTTGGTAGTGATCTTTGAGATCTCTATAAGCTAGTGGTGCTAGTAGATTGTCCATGCATTACATATCTCATTGTGTACTCTCAAGGTGATGAGTCACCTCTCCACTGTCCTCAAGGTGCTGGCACATGACCTCACTCCAACCTCACAGCTCCCTAAAGGTGAGTCACTCTCTGTGGCTCTAGGGCCTAATTATGTGAGCTAAGTAATATGTAGCCATTATGGACTATTGTAGCCTATATTAATTAGTACACAGCTGACATTTGCAGCACCCTTCACTACATGTATGCCCAGCACACTGCCCCCCCCCCCCAGGGCTGAGAGGTGAGCTGATGTCACTAGTGTGTGCACTCAACAGAGAGTGTCCTGCTGAAGTGAATGCTGCTAGTACTGCACTATCACAGGAACAACTGACAATACTAACTAACATTATCAACTCATGATTCCCTACACACGTGATGTACATGCAATCATTATTCTTGTGCTCTTGTTTATATGGTGTGTGTGTTGTCTGAAGTGCCACTCTGTCTGGTGATAACAAGAGTTCATTATCCGCAGGGAAAGTTTCCCATACAATGTGTAAACTGGGTGGGTCTGTGGCCACCGCGCGCTAGTACTACATGTATTATAGTGGTTGCAGTAATGCGCATGCGCAGCTCAAATCTCTATGCAGTGGCCAATACTCTATTCTGATTGGTTGCTAAGCCATCGCACCAGCAGTTGCCCTCGTGGATTTGTTGGTGAAGGCTATAGAAGATGGTGAGTTCTTCAGCTCTCTTGCTGATCATTTCTGCTAGTGTAGTTTGTCTTGTATTGTTGGGTAACAGTTATTGTTGCAATTGTATATTAAATCCTGTGCTTACTGAATCTTAATTTGTTCCTCAGAATTTTGATGCAGCGATTGCATTCAGTAGAGGACTAGACTGTACACAGATCGAATGTTGCAGAAGAACAGATCATCCACGTGATGTACGTGTTCGGGCCTCACATTGGAATACCAGGTAACCATCCTTGCAAGAGAATAGACAACCATTTCAGTGTGTTTTAAAGTGACTAACGGCTTTCATATAGGTTGTTTTGTTGAGACTTGTTGACTTTGAATCTGCTGTTGATGTTTGATTAATATAATTGTTGGTTTACTGTGGCCTCTTTTGTGACTGTGATTGTGTGTAGGCCATGCAGCTATTAATAGTAACATGCTTGCCAGCACTGCGCTAGCTTGTAGATAAATAGTTAGGGCCTCGCCTTACGTGAGTATACGCATGGCTAAGAGTCTATTACTCTGCATGGTCTTAAACCCTTTGGGGGGGGGGGGGCGTAGCACTGGAGTAACCAATCAGAATGTGTGTGGAAGGTTCTTCAACAGTCGGGTTGCAGGACAGCATCTTCTTGTTTTTGGAACCGTTGTTGAACCAGCCTTCGGGGTGCAACGATGGATTACTCATGGCACTCCAGTCTACCGGAGGGAGCACTCTGCTGTTAGTACCTGCCTAATGGGAAAGCAGCACAGGGTATGTTCCTCCGGGAGCATATCCTGCCATAATAGGGAGTGTTGAGATCTCGTTATCAGTTCCAATAGTTAGTTAGCTAGGATCATTAGAAAATAGCTAGCTATAATAATTATAGTTAAACAACTGCTGCTTCTTGGCTTATGCTAATCTGTTATGACGGCTTTTTTAGGATCTTAACTCTGTGCCTACTGCACATGGAATTGGTAAGTTTAGGCTTTAACTAAACTCTAGGTGTGCCAAGGGAACTTTAGCCTTTGACTGGATTAGTGAAAAGTAGTCTTGAGCACTTGTGCAAGCCTTGCATGCCAGGCTTGTTGCAACTGGAGTCGACAAGGGCTTCAAAAGCAAGGAGGTGTTGTCTCTGTGAGTCTACTGTTGTTGAACCATCCCACACATTCTGGTTGATTACTTCTGTGCTCAGTTAATGGTACTCACAGTCACAGGGTCCCTTTAGTTTATTATGCCCTTATTGTATTAGTCCCTTGGGCAAGGAAACTACTGGTGGTGGTGTTCCCTTAGTTACTGCATGGGTTTGTACAATACTGTGACTACTGATTGAGGATAGTTCAACAGAGGATTGAGCTGAGGAACAGCAGGTTGCAGGAAAGTGTCTTCTATCTAATCTGAACTCAGCCAGTGGGTTGACGTCAGTGTCGTGGACCTGTAGTGTACTGAACGGACGAGCATCTGTTGTGAGTATCAGCTTTGGTGAAAACAGCACGGCGGCCGCCCTCCTTGGAGGGGGTGTGAGGACTCCGGTCAGTCAAGAGGGGTTGAAGCGATTGCTTGGTACACGGTTAGCACACTAACTGTTGTACCCGTCAATCCACTGGCTGGTTTGGACAGGCAGACGGTACTTCCCTGCAACCTACTGCTCTCAGCTCAATCCTCTGTTGAACTATCCTTAACCAGTAGTCACAGTATTGTACAAGCCCTTGCATGGTAGGGTTGGAGGTGGCCCCTTGCTAATTGCTGTTAAGGAATTGGTAAATTTATGTGGTGTTGTCTGAAAATATGTAAGTGGTTGTGGAAATGTCTTCTCTGCACGCTTGGTTTGGTGGTGTGCCGTGTTTGTTATTTGTCTGGTATTGTGATTGGATTGAGTTATTGTGGTTGGTCTGGTTGTTGTCTCATCATCGTCCCTTGGGCAGGATTGTTCATGCTGTGGTGTTTGTTGACACTGCTGAATATTCGTTACTAGGTTTAAGTTTCCACACCCACACAATCTGTGCATGGCTGTTGTTAACAATATTTGCCAACTCTTTGTCATGTTTTCCACAGCAAAACTTGTGTACTGACTAATATTAATATCCACTGACGTAGCACATTTTATATTCTTTTCTCTCCATAGCTACTGTGCCTCGAGAAAACAACAATCTAGCCATCTATAAGTAACGTTTGTGTGTGTGTCCCTCCCTATGCAGGTGAGCATCTATAAGTAACATTTGTGTGTGTCCCTCCCTATATGCAGGTGAGCATCTATAAGTAACGTTTGTGTGTGTGTCCCTCCCTATGCAGGTGAGCATCTATAAGTAACGTTTGTGTGTGTGTCCCTCCCTATATGCAGGTGAGCATCTATAAGTAACGTTTGTGTGTGTGTCCCTCCCTATATGCAGGTGAGCATCTATAAGTAATGTTTGTGTGTGTGTCCCTCCCTATGCAGGTGAGCTTAACCTTTGTGAATATCATGATGGCTTGCAGGAGCTACTGGTCTCACTACACAGGGAGGGTACTGGTTCCCTCCTCCGCAACTATCTGATAATGTGTATTGCATATAGCAATAGGTAAGGACAGTGTGGTCCCCTCGACAGGTAAGGACAGTGTGTGACCCCATGGCAGGTAAGGACAGTGTGTGACCCCATGGCAGGTAAGGACAGTGTGTGGTCCCCTCGGCAGGTAAGAGCTTATTTAACTTTTATGGTACATATTTCATGACAGCTTGCAGGAGCTATGGCTTGGGGGGAGATGTTTTGCTCCGCTACTATCAGTACGTTGTTGTCACACATCACTCCCTCCCCCACATGTGTTGTATCTGGAAGTCAAGACTTGAAGAAATAAACATTTGTCATTTTAATTGATGGTGGAGTTTTTATAACACCTGGTTTTGTGATTATTTTTATTTTGTGATTAATGTATTACAGGGTCATCAAAAATAATTGCTAATTTTCTGTACCATTATCATGCAAAGGTTTTTAAGTGAAATGATCGTTATAACTTTAAGTGAAGTCATGAAGGGGCTGAATGGCATGACCTTTACCTGTTTCCAGATAATTATTCGTATAAATAGGGTGACAGTGCTGTATACATGGACGATCTTTACCTATTGCTAATATCTGCTACAGTGAATACGATCGCGAATAGCTAGCTACGCTGCTCTCCCCAGTGAACATGCTAATAGAAGAATGGCTGTGCTGTGTGTAGCTATCATCTCTAAACAGGTGCGCACACTCCACACACACCACACACACACCACACACCACACACACTCTAGAATGTTCCCCTCTACTTGCGTACAGTAACACCAGCTAATGAGACTGATCTCCATTTCCAGTATCTCGTACACGCTTCCATTGATGTTGTGGAAGAGAAAAGTAAGTGATACACCCCCACACACACACTCACTGTCCCCACCCACTCACTGCCCCTATATACCCACCCACACACACTCACTGCCCCACCCACACACACACTCACTGCCCCAACCTAACCACACACCCACACACACAGTTTCTGCTCTCACGTCATCCAAGAGCTCCAACGACCCTCGGGAACATTACCTCGGCCTTCTCTACCCATCAGAGCAATATAAAATGTACCCTTTCTTGGTGAGGTGCCATAATTGACCCCCTCCTCCCACATGCAGCTATGGTTATGCCACCAACACACGTGTCAAGCTCATCATAGTCACTGAGAACACTACAAGTCAGTCCAGAGACATACAGATCAAAGCAGTGAGTTATTACACACGTCAAAACTTGACCCTAGCTCTCCTCTGTAGCTGTTCAAGAGTCTCCACGTGGCCTACACTGACATGCTCTCTAACCCCTTCTACACACCAGGCACTAAGATCAACTCAAAGTAAGCTCCATCATTCTGTATTATGGTACCACATTAACTGCCCTCCCTCCCTCTCCCTCATTCTCCAGGGTATTTGACAGAGTTGTCAGTGGACTGTTTCAAACTAGCAAAACTCCCTAGCAAGTATTATTAATTGTTTGTGTACATTTAATATTAATGTTGTCATTATTGTGTTTTTAATAATAAAAATAATGTTATTGCTTATTGCAGTGTACAAATGGTGTACAGGATAGGAATGATATGGCTAGTAGCATCATTAGAGTTAGTGTTTCTTTCTCTCTAGTACAGTGATCTTATCCCCGAGGTGAACGGTGCCCCCTGATTGGAGGGGTACCATGAACTGGCCGAACATTGCGTGGGCGGGACCCCCAGGAGCTCTGTAACTCCTCAACACTTCTAGTGGTCCCACTTTATCCACACTGCCACTCAATTGGTCGATACCCGTCATCTTGCAGCGCTATATGTGTGTGTGTGTGTGTAAACACGGTCACCACAATATCACTTCTAATGCACTTATATTATACAACAAAGTGACCAACTAATGAAGCCACACTAATAAGAGACATGTAAAGCCCTAAGGCAGTGCACACACACACACCCTCACCTCAGCATTGGCGTATGCTAGGAATGGCACCTCCCCCACTCTCACTAGCAACCACTTGTCCTCTTCAAACGCTCCATTAACTCCCTCTATCTCTATATTTATCCTGAACCTGTTGAGAGGTACCTCCGTGTCGTATAGTGACCTCATGCGTGTGTTGAGGTCCTCTAGTGATTCCTGGGACACTATGGAGACTGGAGCAGCATCAGCCAGACTCACACTCATGGGAGGAAGCCGATGCTTTAGACTAGAGGGGAGATTATCCACTCGTCTATCATAGCCACCGTCACACTTGCCACAACCAACCAATCGGTATAAGCCACTCAGTCCAATCAGATTGCTGAACCATGTTGCAGCCTCGTCCCCTTGATCCACCAACTGTACATTAGTGCCCCAGACAGTGCACGGTACACGAGGTCCAACCATCACTGGTGTTAGTCTGAGCTCAGAGCTAGCAGAGGGTGCACTGACTGTCAACACTCTCCCATCGTCTCCCTCTGATACATAGCAGGCAGTTACTGTGGCTAGGATGGGGAACTTGCGTTGTGAGACAAAGCGACCACTAGAGTCCACCACCATTAGCCGTCTATCATCCGCTACACCATATTGGTCCAGGCTGATACGATCCACTGATAAAGATCTACAAGACTTGATGGGATGGATGTTGAGCCCTGTCACAGTAGCAGTCGTCATGGCCGGCTGTCCTAATGCACGTGCATGAAAGTATTACAATGATGATTTTGTGGGTACAGTGATTACAAGTGAAAGCATTGTTCCATTGTACACACGCACACACACGCTAATTAGTACAAGCTGAAGGTACTAGGTTAGTTAATGATTACTCATTATTTGTTACCAGATAGAGTTACTTAGCACTACATTGGCAGTACAGGATTGTGTGTGTTCATATCAAGTGAATATTGCTACCCAGAGCTAGCTAGCTACAGTGTTGACTCACAAGGACCTAGTCTCACAGCTCACCGTCTCTCTGGGTCCACTATATACAGTACTTGTCTTGAGTGCAGCCGGCCTGTGTCTGTGACTGTACTGTACTAGAGCTCGAGTGTGTTTACAGTTTACACGGCCAGGGTACAAGGTGGTGTTAGCTACGCCCATCTCCGCTAATTAGTATGCAATATCAGCCTTTGAGCTACAGCTTTAGGGAAGAAAGTGTCAGAATGGCCCTTCACGAAGTCAAGCTTTGTCTCCTCGGGGTGAGTGCCTGTGTGTGTGTGTGCTCAGTACTAAGCACTATCTAGTACCCCATTAGATCATCCATTCATTGTGTAGGAAAGTGGTGTTGGCAAGACCTGCATTGTTAACAGATTTGTATCAGATCTATTCTCTGAACATGAAAGTTTAACTGTAGGGTAAGTTCATACATGCTATCACATAGTCTAGCATTATATAGTTACTAGCTAGCCTCCTATAAAGAAACTAGTCATGGTTGGATTGAGCTGTGACATTGTGTTCCACCCCCCCCACACACACACGTACACCAGAGCTGCCTTCACTACCAAGACAGTGCGTGTGGATGACAACTCTATCCTCTTCCAGATATGGGACACTGCAGGACAAGAGAAGGTGACTCATAACCTGGGCCACTAGTTTAGATGCTGGTGGCTTTAGCCTCTCAGGATGGTTTGTTTATGGGGAGTAAGTATGTTTTGTCATAACACTCTTTGTTTTAGTAGAGTCTGTCAACAAGTGACCTCCCACAGCTAATAACACCTCCCCCCCCCCCCACACACACACACACACGCTACTCACCCCCCCCCCACACACACACACACACCCCACACCCACCCACCCCCCACACACACACACACACCCACACACACACAGTATCGAGGGCTTGCTCCGATGTACTACAGAGGATCATCAGCAGCTATTGTAGTGTATGACATCACTAGTGAGGTAAGAGCCCCTCCTGCACGAGATGGTGGTGGCCAGTGTGCCCCCCCCACACACACACACTATACACTGTACGCCCACACACACACACACAGAGGAGCTTCAATGAGATGCAGACATGGATTACTGAGCTGAGGCAGTTGGGACCTCAGAACCTGGTCCTGGCTATAGCAGGGAACAAGTTGGATCTAGAGTCATCACGACAAGTAAGCCAATGCTGTGAGAGTGGGCGTGTGTGTGATATATGTGTGTGTAGGTGTCCACAGCAACTGGAGAGACGTTTGCTAAGAATGCAAATGCTATTTTTATGGAGACGAGTGCTAAAGATGGTCATAACGTACAAGAACTGTTCAAGGAAATTGGTAAATTGGACTTTAATAGTATACTCTGCATACCTTACTCCCCACACACCCACCCACTCATCACACACACACACACACACACACACACACACTCTCACCGCCCACCACACACACTCACTGCCCACCACACACACACACTGTGTAGCTGAGAGTCTGCCGCTGGATAAGATTGCACTGGAGAACAAATCTAGCACTTTAAAACTCTCTCGATCTTCTCAAAAGAAAGAGAACAATTGCACTTGCTAATAAAATAGAGTTTTTTTTACTTCTGTTTATGTTATCCGTTATACAATCTCTTCACAGTAGAAGTTGTTGTGCATATTTTGTGGTTGGAATAACAATAACATGATACACATCTCTGTGAATGAAGACCCTTTCCAGAGGAACTGCTACTAATAGTTATACTCTATAGCTGGCTACTATATCTGCGCGCGCTGAGGTGTACGGGATGGCCACTGTGTGCAAGAAATGGGCGAGTGTGTTTGGAACCTTGCAGCCAGTGATAATAGGAATGATCCATGTGCAAGCTCTACCAGGTAAGCCATACTGGTACCTACTGCGCATGCGCTAAGCCCCCCCCCCCCCCCCCCCGTGTAGGGACCCCCCACAACTGTCTGCCCATGATGGAGATAGTGAGGAGAGCAGTAGAGGAAGCGAGGATATATCGAGACACTGGATTGGATGCTTTACTTGTAGAGAATATGCACGACACTCCGTACCTAAGGGGTGTGGGGTCAGAGGTCACTGCCGCCATGACGAGGGTGGCATGTGAAGTGAGAGCGGCCGTACCTCAACTACCACTAGGAGTGCAAATACTGGCAGGTAACCCTAGCGATAAGAGCATCCGGTCATAACTTTGGTCCATTTTTAGAAGTTGGCATTTGTATGGTCTTACGAGACCTTGTGTTTAGAGAGAGGCCTTTCTATTTTTTGACAAAAGGACAAAAGACCATGAGCTTAGAAAATAAGGCCGTTCCAAATTTGGGATTTCAGCATACCATCTGAACGGGAGCTATCACCTCTATGTATGTATACCCCCCCCCCCACACATGAACCATTATGTCACAATGGTCCCCCCCCCCCCCATACACTATACAATACACAGGTTGCAACAAGGAGGCCTTGTCAGTGGCCCTAGCCAGTGGTGGGAGCTTCATTCGTGCAGAATGCTTTGTCTACTCCCACGTGGCTGATGAAGGTTGGATGGACGCTTGTGCAGGGGAACTGCTCAGATATCGCAGAACTATAGGAGCTGAGGAGATCATGGTGCTAGCTGATATCAAGAAGAAACACTGGTAAGCTAGTGTAGTGAGTGGCTAGCTACTAGAGGGGCCATTATATTGAGTCCTTCAATATCAGTAGCCTGTGCAGTAGTTGTATTCTGTAGAGATGTGGAAATAGTGAGAAGTGCACAGAACATTCCATAGGTAGCTGTCAAAGTCATTTGGAAATTATACACAAAATCAATCGCTAAATAATAACATCATTTGACAGGTCAATATTATTATTATTATCAATGCCCAATAGTTAGCTCTTGGGGAACTAGTTGGTACATGATATTCACTGGGATTGGTTGTTATAATAGGTGTGGGAGCATTTGATCACCCTCCTCCTGTGTATTGCATTATTTTACAGTGGGAAAACTTTGCTAGTATTCCATTTAAAGTTCTTGCAATCTTTATTTGGAGCATAAGAATGATGTCCCCCGTACCTCTGTACCTCCATGCAACCCCTCTACGCCATTGTTTGCCAATTCAATAATTAATTATTCACGGCTAGTTTATATTAGTGATGATGTGATGAGGTGATGGGTGTGTCTCCATTCTTTAGACAACATGGCGAGCAAAGAACCTGTTAGCAGTGAAGTAGCTGATACTACGTGTCACATCTGTTTAGAGCAGTATAAGCACCCAAAGCTGTTGCCATGTGGACACACGTTCTGTCTCCACTGTCTGGTTAAGATGGAGGAAGCCAACACAAATCCTGGAGCTAATATCTGCTGTCCAGAGTGTCGAACTAATCACACTATTACGAATGGCCCTTCATCTTTGCTGACTGACTACACTATGCTATGGGAGGTACAGACGTTGGCCTGGCGTGCTGGGTTGGATGAGAGGCGCTCTGTGTGTGGGGGGTGTCCTGATGGTCGTGATTGCCTCTGTTTCTGTATTGACTGCGATGATTTTCTCTGCTCCTTCTGTGTACAAGCTCACAAGCGAATGAAAACTTTAGCCAAACACAAGTTGATTGATGTCAAAGACCTAGCTACCATCAAGCCTAAGCCAGAGCCTATATTGTGCTCATCTCACTCGTCCCTACTAGTGAGCATGTACTGCTCTACTTGTAGTCTGCTCATCTGTACTGACTGTATTACTCGTCACTCCAGGCACACACTCCACACCCTCACTGCACACACACTGACATCCTTTGAACACAAACTGGATGATCTTATCCAAAATATTGACAAAGCTGTATCCAAAAGAGCTCAAAGGATTGAGGAAATCAACACCGCTCAAGAAACAATGGAAGAAAATCCAGTTAAATTGAAACAAGCTATCAATGAAATGGCAGACAAGTGCTTGTTAGCTATAGAGCAGCTGAGAGTCAACGCACACGCACAAGTCAACCAACAACTAATCAGCTTGAAGAAAAGTACTGAACAAAAACAGACCATTACTGATGAACTAACTACGCTCAAGTCTTGTATGCAGTTCGCACAGAAAACCCTTTCATGTAGCGAACCTGCTGCCAGAATAGCAATGGTTGCTAAGGCCACTAGTGTGTTGTCAGGGGTTAAAGTGACCTGTACTGAAGTGCCAGCAACCGTACCGCTGTTTATGAGTGTCAACAATCTCGAATCCGTGCTCAAGTCTAAAGAGCTGGTATCTGAATTCAACTCATCCAGAATAGAGGTGACTGGTTGGACTAACTCTATCCTCAGAAAGCAGAAGGTAGTACAAGTAGCTATTCCAGTGGTGCCTCCTCCAAAGCCAGAGTTCAGAGTGGAGTATAGTAGCCATCGTCGAGAGCTTTCAGTGAAGGTCACAGTCGTGGACAATAACACCTGGAGGTTAGAGTTCACTCCGTGCTACATTGGATGCCATTATTTGAAGGTAAAGCTGTTTGATGAATGGTTGTGTGTTCCAACGTCACAGTCTAGGCTTTCTAAGCACATTAATATTGAAGGCAGTTTGACAGAGGGTGACATTGTGCGACCTCTGACTGAAGATAACACTGGTGATCACAAAGTTGGAAGAATTGATAAACTAGCTATTGTTCCCAGTAACTCAAGGAGAACTCACTCTTACACGATGGATATTATATGGAATTATAATACAGACAATTCAGTTCTAGAAGAAAAGCATACATTTTCTTATTTAGTGCGTGTTGGTAGTTTTCCTTTTGAACTTGTCCTAGCTGCTAATACTCCATAGGTAATAACATGCTGTGCAACTAACTAACTCTAACCCTAACTGTACTGTACACACGGCTTTCTGTTATCTCATCTCAGGAACTCTTACAATCCTTTTCCTTTTGAACTTGCTTTGAATTAGTGTTTCTGTGTGTGTACTTTATATGATTGTATGACTGCATGTTGATGTGTTTGTGTGAACGGAATTCCTACCTACTAATGTGTACTTAGTGCAAATGTGGATGCATGTGTGTGGGGGGGTGGTTTATTCTGTTCTGAAGTGTTTGTGTACATAAGAGCAATGGATTCTTATTTCCCAGTTCTCATTCTGTGACTGGTGACCTGAGTATTGGAGAGACGGCTCAAGCTGCTCGATTCTTTGCTGCTGATGGTGTGATAGTCACTGGAGCATCTACTGCACAACCTGCCAACACTTGTGAACTAGACACTGTACGCACTTCCCTAGGGTCAGAGGTCAATGGCGGGCTACCTATACTCGTAGGGTCAGGGGTCACTGTAGAGAATCTGGACAAATACATGTGTCGTGTGAACGGACTGATTGTGGGGTCAGAGTTCAAGGAGGGGGGACTGTGGAGTAATGCCATTGATGTTGAACGAGTAAGGAAGTTCCTGAGAAGGAAACACGAACTATTGCCCTAACCTTATTAGCACCATTACTGACATAACTGACTCATTCATAGTGTTTCTGTTGATGGACTGTATGTGTCACATGCAACATCCCTCCTATCATTCTTAGTAATGTTATACATGAGTGTTTGATAGGCTGTAATGTAAGCAGATGTATATAGAGTATAATCATAATGTCTAAACATAGTCATGATACAGCCATCTGGTGGAAATGCACATACTGACTGTTGCTATGGGATACTGTGTGTAGGTGATCTAAAAACAATGAGGCTAAAATAATGTGTTTGCTACAACAACAGAACTGAAAGTGGGATAAAACAACATCCACACTCACCTAGCTAGCTATGGTGGCTAAGCTACTGTGGTGTTCTTATTATCAGTCCTAGCATCTCCTCTTGCCAGGTGGTTTGACAGGTATCTTGTGAACTTTGTTGAGCTGTTTTCCACCCTTATGGTTGTTGATGTTCTGTCTCTTTAGCGCACGTCGTGTCAGTTTCCCTTGCTTGCTCCTATTTGCCCCCCTCACCCTCACTGAGCCTTTATCCTGCAATGGTATTTGGAGGTGCTGGGCTAGTTCTGTACGACGCCTGTTTCTCAGAGCAACTTCTCTCTCTAAACGGGCAGCCTCTAAATTACTGTATGGGGAGAATACAATTATCATTCTTAATACAGAACATAGTATATAGCAACCAGGAACTTAAGTGTAGGAAGCTTAGCTAATAGGATGTTTATACTGTTGTGTGTGTGACCTGTTGTCTTGTTCGTGTCCCTCATCAGACCTTCCTGCTGGCTCCTGGTACACGGACATGGTGGGGTGCTCTATAAGGAGGTCCTCCATTGGATGTGTAGGGGCAGGGGCAGGGCCTCCAGTGAAGGTTGTGGCTGGCATTAGCACCCACGAACCATCAGAAGCCATAGACTCCATATCCCAGTCTTGTGGACCAGTGCTAGACGTTGAGCCTGGATGTGGGAGAGAGACAACAGTATCTTAGCTATGTATCGTATGGGCAGCTTGTTTCTTAGGGCAGCTAGCTAGGTACGTGGTGTCACTGTGTATTTAGACTACCTGCAGACTCTCTTGCTCTGTTTACCAGTAACCAACCCTCCTCCCCATCTTCAGTAGTCACCCCCTCTTGGTCCACCTCTTCCTCTTGAGGGTTCTCCTTGCCCCAGAACAACTTGCCAAGAAATGAAGTGAGCATATTTTCTCTTTTAATATAGGGAGATGTGCAGCTGACAGTAGTTCAACAGCTTGAGTGAGGTCTTTGTCATTAGAGGGACACTTGGCGACTTTAGGAGAGAGAGTTTGTGCTAAATAGATACAGGCGAACGGAGAAAGCGCTCTAGTTAGACTAGCAATAGTAAATACACCTATAATAATAATAATTTTGTTTACATTCCACTTGTGGTTGAATGACGCAACCACAGCAGCCTCTATTAATTAGTGCAAGCTGCCGCCTTTTGTGTAGTGGGGGTGGGGCTGATACACCACAACACAGAACTGGAATGCTTGCATGTGCAAGCGCCAATCAAAAGCCTCACAGCTGATTTAGTTTCTAACAGGGCGCTAAAGACAAGCCCTTTCAATGTTCCCTTGCTAGTTTCTAGTATAGTGTAGGATTGTTGTAGCTAGATCACTGGCTGTAGCATCTGCCAATCATCTCAATAACTAGCTAGTCTAGACCAGTCTACTCAGCACTGCCTTAGTAAGCTTAGATCACACAGATCAGCTTCATTCCTCAGAGCTTGTATCCCTGCAATGGACAGCACCCCCGTCAAGAGAGTTACAAGAGCGTCGAGAAAGAGATCACAGGAGGACAGTACAGCTACACTGGAACAGGTGAGCTAGATCCAGCTGACCCATTAAATGTCATTAATTATTTTAGCTAGCTTGTAAAATCATGTATAGATTATCATTTCTTGTATGGTAAAGAGCTAGCTAGCTGCAGCGCACTGCACTGGGCATGGATGGAACCTAGATACTGCATAGTTAGCATCGTTTGCTGTGTGAATATATATTAGCACCACAAGCATAGTGTCTAGTGGAGTGTATGGTCACTATTCCCAACTGTAGGGCCCATCCAGAAAGAGACAGGCTACCAAAGAGACGGCAGCAGCAGCTACCATCCAGCCAGCCATGGAGGTAAGGAGAGGAGAGGTCGCCATGCAGCTCTAGATATACCGCCTTCCTGTAGCTATGAATAATCATAGTCTATAGTTGGGTGTGTGCTTGGAAAAAGGCGCTTGATTGCTTTCACTTGGATCTAATAATGTTGGCTGTGTCTGTCCCTCAGATGAAAGAGAACTGTATGATGATGTCAGTGCTGTGTCTACACAAGGCTAGTAAGGAGAACCCAGCTGGCTACTACAAGCAACCCCCATTGGGAGGAGAGGGACTGTTCAGTAGCTGTGCCCCCTCGGAGACCCGCTCCCCCCTGCCCTCACTACGATGGGCTGCCTCGGGAGAAGTGTGGGCTCAGATGAGACAGCAAGACGTTGTCAAGTCAGCACCTGAGGCAGACCTGCAAGTGCGCCACCCTGGTATTGTTCCGAGCATGAGGGTCATCTTGTTGGACTGGATGTTGGAGGTATGTACGTACGGTACTGTACAGTACGTGTGTGTGTGTGTGTGTGTGCACGGTACTGTACTGTGCGTGTGTGCGTGTATTGTGTGATAGCTAATGGCAGATAATGTCTTGTTAGCTACAGCTGATTACATGTACCACTGATCCCAGCTGATGCTTACACACGTACACAGGTGTGTGAGGAGTACAGGCTGCATAGGGAGACATACTATCTGGCAAAGGACATGTTAGACAGGTTCTTGGACACAAGATCTGGACTCCAGAAAGAGCAACTACAACTAATAGGTGTAACCTGTCTGTTCATCTCTGCCAAGATAGAGGTGGGTCAGCTGTACTAGTATTCATTACCTTCTGTTTACTGGACATTGTGCCCCTTATAACAGTGTACTGTTTACTGTCCGTAAAGCCACTGTGTATATAGTAGTCCTTGTGTGTACAGCCCCCTGCATGGTGTTAAGCTGTGTACCCTGACTGTGCTAACACAGTTATGTCTCACTACACACACACCAAGTATTGACCCCTCTCCCTGTGTATCACTATGCACACCAAGTATTGACCCCTCTCCCTGTGTATGCAGGAGATCTATCCTCCCAAGGTTGGAGAGTTTGCCTATGTCACTGATGGTGCTTGCTCAGTGGCAAGTATCACAGAAATGGAGCTCATCATTTGCAAGGTAACTATATACATGCTACAGTGTGTGTGAGGTCCCCTGTATTTACATGATTGACCTTTAGACTCTCCGCTGGCGTCTCAACCACAGTCAGGTGACAGTCAACACTTGGGTTAACACTTACGTACAATTGCTGAGTCATCATTTGCGTCCTGGAGTCAAGGAGCGAGAGTTTGAACTACCAGCATTCTCACCAATAGAGTTCATTAAGGTCATGCAACTACTCGACCTTTGCACCCTAGATACAAACAGTCGGCAGTTTGGGTCAAGTGTACTTGCTGCGTCAGCATTCTTTCTGTCTTCAGAGCGAAGTCGTGCTCACCTACTATTAATCACAGGTAGGGACTGTCCCCTCCACCCACGCACTGTGTCTATACTTATGTACAGGGTACGAGCTGAGTGAGATTAGACTGTGTGTGGGATGGATGCATCCATTTGCTGTAGTCTATGGACACAACGGAACCATCATACAGAAAGCTTTCTCAGGAGTAAGTAGCTCTGGTAGTGGGGGTGTCTTAATGGGTGTGGTTACTCCTCCCCTTCCTACCACAGGTGATACCTCAAGACACTCATAACATACAGACACACGATATCTCCATATCAATGATGGTGAGAATACATGCTTTAACCACTGCTAACCACTGCCCCCTCATATCACTACCCCCTGCTAACCACTGCCCCCTCATATCACTAACCTCTGCCCCCTCGTATCACTACCCCCTGCTAACCTCTGCCCCCTCATCACTACCCCCTGCTAACCTCTGCCCCCTCATCACTACCCCCTGCTAACCACTGCCCCCTCGTATCACTATCCCCTGCTAACCTCTGCCCCCTCCTATGTATACAGGATGATGCTAGAGAGCTGGGGACTACAGAAGAATATCTGAGGATGGGATATTACGAGTCCTCTGTGTTTCTCACGCCCCCTCGCTCTGAGAGGCGTTGCCTAGCACCCATCAACTCACCACACTAGGACACTCAACAATTTTTTGTATGTTTTCAATGTAGCCCACTATAATTATTATATGGTTTTATCTTCACTTACTCTGACACACCTGTTACAGTAATCATTTCTTTATTATCTTAATTCGTTGTACCAACTTTTGACAATGAATTGTGACTACATGGTAAAAATTACTGCATGCTGCATGGCATAATCATTCAGCTGCCAATGAAGTTTAAGACCATAACATAGCTTACCCCCCAGTATGCCCCCTCTCTCACAGTTCTTAATAACCCCACCCCCCCTCTCTCACAGTTCTTATAACCCCACCCCACCCCCCCTCTCTCACAGTTCTTATAACCCCACTACCCCCTCTCACAGTTCTTAATAACCCCACTACCCCCTCTCTCTCACAGTTCTTATAACCCCACCCCACCCCCCCTCTCTCACAGTTCTTAATAACCCCACCCCCCCTCTCTCACAGTTCTTAATAACCCCACCACCCCCTCTCTCGCAGTTCTTAATAACCCTACCCCCCCTCTCTCTCACAGTTCTTAATAACCCCACTACCCCCCCCTCTCTCACAGTTCTTAATAACCCCACCACCCCCCCTCTCTCACAGTTCTTATAACCCCACCCCCCCCTCTCTCACAGTTCTTAATAACCCCACTACCCCCTCTCTCTCACAGTTCTTAATAACCCCACTACCCCCTCTCTCACAGTTCTTAATAACCCCACCCCCCCCTCTCACAGTTCTTAATAACCCCACTACCCCCTCTCTCACAGTTCTTAATAACCCCCCCCCCTCTCTCACAGTTAAGTTGTTAATAACACATTAATTTGATTTTTGATTGAATTAACGAGCGATTAGCTCTGATGAAAATGGTGCTACATGCGTAAATACAGTAAAACATGTCGAGAGTGACTATACAGTAATGGCTACTAGTGTTGTGGCAGTGTGTGTACAAGTGATGAGTGTGTGGGCGTGGGTCAGTGTGGTTCTACTGGCAGCACTAGCGAGGAGCAGCAAATGTTCGTCTCTATAGATGGATTGTTGCAATAAGACACCTCCACGTTGTAGCCACTTCCACTATCCTCGGAGCCATGCCCACTTTCCTGGTAACGATGACTTGTGTGTAGTGGTTCTAGCCTGACCAGTGTTCCTGAGTCTATACTGCCATCCCCCCAGGCAACAGAATAGCTGCAGGGGAAGGGGGCGGGGCTAGATAACAGCACACAATGAGGGGGCGGGGC
Source organism: Halichondria panicea (assembly GCF_963675165.1). Classification (NCBI taxonomy): domain Eukaryota; kingdom Metazoa; phylum Porifera; class Demospongiae; order Suberitida; family Halichondriidae; genus Halichondria; species Halichondria panicea. The sequence goes on from NC_087386.1 coordinate 35,218, forward strand.
TAGCACAATCGTACTCTATCAATTAGCCCACGCTAGGGAGGATAAGTGTATGCACTCACCTGAATCCCTCGGACAAGGAGCAGTTGCCAGGGGCAACAGAGAGGTATAGACTCGTGTCGTGAGGTTGTGAGATGTTGAGTAATGAGAGAGTGGAGTTGATGAGAGGGCAACACTTACGCTGGGCTGTAAGGGGGAGGGGACAACACTTACGCTGGGCTGTAAGGGGGAGGGTACTAAAGAGCTAATTAATTGAAATCAGACGTTTGCACCGCAAGTCATGGACTATTAAAACTTGCTCTGAAAACACTCACTTATATTTCTGAGATAGCAGGACACGGTATTAGCTAGTATGCATGGGCCCACCTGACGGTATTAGCTAGTATGCATGGGCCCACCTGTTCCAATAGTGAAGGGCAGGATCTTCATGAGTGTCTTGCCAAACCCATCATCCACACACAGAATGAACACGTGTGGTCCACCTCCCAGCGTGCTGACGTTAGCCACGTATATACCACTAGGAGAGTTACCTGTGAGGGGGGCACAGGGGGTTAAAGCAATGGGGGGGGGGGGCACAAGGGGTTAAAGCAATGGGGGGTGGAACAAAGGGTTAAAGCAATGGGGGAGGGCACAAGGGGTTAAAGCAATATGGGTATGTATACTTACAGGACTCTTGTTGTAGACTGGAGACCTGACAAGTTGCCATAACCCTCCTATCACAAGTGTAGTCAGCGACCAATCGGTGCTCCTGTATCCTCACATGTACGTCACACGACAATGGTCCGGGAGCTGCATACACACATACAATGCCCATATATGGTCACAGTGGTAGATAGTGTATAGGACTGAATTGGGGACACCTTGTACTTTTACAATGCTCCCATACAGTGCTGGGTTGTGTATCTCACGTTATCCATTGAGAGGATCCATTCATATGAGCAGCTATTGTAACACAACAGAATAACTATATTGGGTTCGAATGCGACGTTATTTGCATAATTCGCAATCGAAATAAACACAAAAAGTGAGCATGCGCATGCAACGCAATCAATGCTTGTACAGTGTCATTTACAACTAATTAATTAACCTTGCATTCGAAACCTGATATACATTATATTACACAAAGACACCACCAGAAAACAAGAGGGTACAGCCCTGTAGTGTGTGTGTGTGTGTGTGTGTGTGTGTGTGTGTGTGTGTGGGAGGCGGTGTAGTGTGTGTGTGCTCACGTGGTGTGGGAGGGAGAGAGAGTGAGAATTTGATGAGCTTATTGTCCGCATAGCCATCTTCATCCATACAGGTTATGGAGAGAGTGTGATCACCACCTCCCAACACACGAGGGTCACTAGTGTACTCCATCGCACTACAATCCACTAATCTCAGTCCCACTATTCGACACAAACAACGCACATCAGGACGTGACGTATTGTAGCGTATTCTGATACGCCCAAATGGATCAGGGGCGTCTACTGTTGGAATACCAACCACAATAGGACCTATATATGAGAGGCCATAATGAGACTAATAGACACACCCACACACCCACACGCTTACCTGTGGGTTTAGTGTAGGGTCTTTGCACTAGGAGACTTCCCGCTGCTAGTAGACCACGGTTGCCAATAGCAACAACGACAAACACTGATTGGTCAGTCCCCAATCTCTCCGCTGATAACACCTCAGACACACCACCTACACAGCATCACAGTGACACCCACACCCACACACATACAAGGAGTAATTATTCTGACTGGAGGTGACCTCCAGCAAAGGTAAACTAGCAGACACCAAAGGTGAAGCTACAATCAACTGCAGCATCCACTACCAGCCGACACCTGTCATACACACACACTAGACACACACTGGTACACACATATCACACACACACATTAGTCAGACACACACTGTTACACACACTGGTACACACATATCACACACACACATCAGTCAGACACACACTGGTACACACACTGGTACACACACTGGTACACACATATCACACACACACACATCAGTCAGACACACACTGTTACACACACTGGTACACACATATCACACACACACATCAGTCAGACACACACTGGTACACACACTGGTACACACACTGGTACACACATATCACACACACACACATCAGTCAGACACACACTGGTACACACACTGGTACACACACTGCACACTGGTACACACATATCACACACACACATCAGTCAGACACACACTGGTACACACACTGGTACACACACACACTATTTGACCAACTACTTAACTACTTGCTCGTGCACTAGCATGCAAATATTGAAGGTCAAAGGTCATAGTGTGATGTGATACATAATAATATCAACCATGTACGTGTCTTTTGCCTATGGAGATTACTAAGGACACATTGCATAGTGTCTGGCAGACCACACTGTATGATGCTAGTTATGTCAGGACACTCAATCAAGATGTACCTCTGGACACACACTTGTACTGTATACACTGATCGATAGATGAGGGACCTCCAGCGAGTAGCAGCAGAGTGTCACACCCACCCCACACCCACCCACCCACACTCACACTCACACTGATAGAAAGGACCTCCAGCCAGCGAGCAGTAAAATGTCACACCCACCCACACACACTCACACTCACACTGATAGAATGGACCTCCAGCCAGCGAGCAGTAAAGTGTCACATCCAGGGAGAAGCCATAGTGTTGTGTCTCCACTCTTAGACTGCCATTACCAGCATCAACAGCCGTGGGCGTGATGTGGGGGAGTGTGGGTGTGGTCAACGTGAAGGCAAATATCCTCGTACCAATAGAATCTTTTCTCTTTCCAATGACAAGCATCTTGTGATCCCCAGAAGGCAGACTCTTGAGGTAGTAGGGACTGGAACCTGAGGGGGTGGGCACACCATCACAAGGGGCACACCCTCACAAGGGGCACACACTCACATGGTAGTAGCTGTGGTGTGTCTGTGTCGTTGGTCAGGAAGACACATTCATAAGAGGCTCTATTAATGGTACTATTAAAGCTGAGCTCCACTTCCCCTCCAGGGAACTGATCCACTGCCCCTGTCACCAACAGAGGACCTGCAAACACACCACACAGAAGTTATATACATGCACGGCTACATATACTGTTTGGTTACATATGGCATGGTTATATATGGCATGGTTACACATGGCATGGGGTTACATATGGCATGGGGTTATATATGGCATGGTTATATATGGCATGGTTACACATGGCATGGGGTTACATATGGCATGGTTATATATTGTATGAGAGAGGTTTCTAAGGACCATAATTCAATAACAATTTCACTACTTAATTAAATACCAAGTCCAACAATTAATTAATGTAATTGCATTACAGAGCAGGGTGTGCACATGAGGATGTGTGGGTGGTTGTTAGTGAGGGTGTGGAGGGTGTGGAGGGTGTGCACACAGGCAGGCGGCAGGCAGGATAGGGTTAGGGTTATTGTAAATTGAACAGGAAAGAGAAACAACACTAAACAAGGTCATGCAACTCACGAGGTATTGAGGTGGGCTGGGGGTTAAGCACAGAGGACTGCCCCCCCTCGGGGGTCACAGGCGAGGGGGTCAAACACTGTGGGGGGGATAATGACACACTGTATACCAGTAATAATAACATACCTCTGTAGGGGCGTTGTTGGCAAGGCAACGGCAGGTCTCCTGGTCAGTGGCCTTCACACAGTCACGCCTGGCACACTCTCCACCTACGCCCACCTGCACACACTCACACTCTTCACACACACTCACAGAAAGAGTTCTTTGAATGTCATTTTCTGTCACGAAAGCTCGCACAAAAGTTTTCAGTACAGTGAGGTTACTTGTTGCCAATAGTGACAGTGGCCATGACGATCCTCCGCTAGCCGTTGCCAGGGTTACATAGTCCTCTACAGTGTTCCCTTGCACACTGGTCACCTCCACATTAGAGTCCATGATCTCATAACTTGCACCATTCTCAGATAGTGTGGATACTGTATGCGTGTCATGTAGACCTAGTACTATCTTCCCGGGTAATCGCCCGGGTAATCGCATGGACACGTCCACCACGACATTCAGTGCAGTCTCATGACCAGCTAATAGACTAAAGACGTTATCTCTATTCAGATGACTGCTTGCAGCCAGAGCTGTGCGACCCATGTCTGTGACTAGTAGCAGTGCTCGGCCAATACGAGGGTCAGTGCGGAATGGAGCATGGGATAATGTGAACTGAACTGCTTCGTAACCATCGGCAACATCGCCTTTTTTCTGTAGTCGTCGCCGTGCCAACACAAAGTCGTTAGAGGGAAAAAATACGTTATCATTTGCTGTGAGAAAATGCCCAGTCAGCGATCGTCTATTACTGCCAAAATGCACAAGACAGTATTGATTAGAGACGATGTCCAGCGAGTTGAATTGCTCCTCCAGCAGAGTGACCACTTTCTGTAGCCAGAGATGCTTTCCTGACATGCTGCTAGCTCCTGATACCAGGAGGCACACATCCATCCCATTATAGCCTTTCAATGAAGACACTTCCCTGTATGTTACATTGCCTGCAGTCAAAGAGATTCAATGTTGCATGAATTTGCACATCACTTTCCTAGCTATTCAAAATTAATGAGAACACGCAAAATGATTTTTAGTGAATTAAAAAGACAAGTATTATTGAATGCTTCGAATGATTTGGTACGTTCTTTCCATAGACCCAGATAAACCCATATACGCCTTGTCTATTCAACACCCCAATTATACTCAGAATGCTCTGAGCTCTACGCATACAATGCGACCATTGGCCACACTCTAGTCTAGACACGGTGTTGCACTCACTGTGAAGGAGCGGGGTGGTGTCACAATCCTCTCCTCCTGCAGTAACAAAACACATGCAGTCAATCACTATAGCTAGTGGAGTACTAGTCTAGCTATTGCATGGCTTACCTGTACTGCAGTCTTGAGAGACAGTAGCTTGCAGACAATGCCCCAGCAGCACACACACAACACACAGCAATATAACTCTAAGCTCCATCATACTCTCATGCACACTCAACTAAGCTAGCTAATAGCAAACACTATAATGCTCCTTGCAGATGGTTGGATAGGTCTATAGAACTGCTCTTGTATAGAAAGCTATTGACTCCACTACAATGATGTACACAGGCTCTCAATTCAATTAAACCACTAGACACATTGCATGCATATATAACTATGCATTCAGGAAAGCCATAGCAATGCTACACAATCATTGAATCTGAATAATAGAGCATGGAAATCAACACTGACTAGTTATATGCTAAACAGAATTATGAGCTCACGCCCATGCTGACAAGGCGTCAGGAATACCACGTGCATTCGAGAGCTAAAAAAGAATTTGATTTTTTTTCAGAATTAGGCTTATAAGGTTGAGTTGCTAAGATACAAATTAGTTGCGAAAACCTGATATGTAGAGTTGAGGGGTTAGGGTGTACGTGGGAAGCAGGGTGTGTTCACTGAGACAAGAGGCGCTGCACACATAACACAACGCAATACAAGCAGCGGTACATGTACACACAACTCTTGTTAACCAAGCACTTCTAATGAGATCGTTTGTACAAGAAACTGCGTGCACTAAACAATAACATAATTATCATTATACAAACTATTTCTTTCTCTTATCAGGGAAGTCTAGTGTTGGTTGGTGTGGGAAGTGGATATCAGTGCAATAACTCTCCTCAGTCTCTGGACCACCTCCTGTTGGAAATGGGGCGTGGTGTGGGCGTGGCTTCCTCCTAGCATCTGTCACTCGCACATAAGTATTAGTATGTCCTGGCACAGGTCCTTTAACATACAGTACGTTGTACTTATGGTTGACTCTGTACACCTATAGATAGAGGCAGGACAACAGCTTAGTTACAAATATTCACACCAAAACGGTACATCTATTACAATGAAACGTTTAGTGAGAACAATGCAAGGTTGGCACTATGGGTCAACTACTGGCACTATGGGTCAACTACTGGCTACATTCCTCGACTATTAATTAGCATAGTCTATATACAGTTACTACGACAGCATTCCCACACCACTTTCACCATGACTACCATACCCCCCTCACCTTGAGGCATTGTGCTGTAGCTCTCTTTCCCCCCATCCTCCCTGGCATCTTCTTACCAGGCCATATCCTGCCAGGTTCTTGACCTCCTCCAGTGGCACCCATCTTACGGTGAGCCTTAGTCACGCCATGCGAGGCTGGCATACCGCTCATACCATGACGTTTCATCACTCCAGCAAAGCCCTTCCCAATGCTAGAGGAAGGACATTATGAGTGCTAGCTAGCCACTATTAGTATCTTACGTCTTGGCACAGACATCGACATATTGGCCTGGTGTGAAGTGTGAGGCTGTGATAGATGTGCCCACTGGGAGGAGAGCATCCTCCGATACCCTGAACTCTTGTAAGACTCTCTTTGGTGTTACATCAGCTTTTGTATACTGACCCAGCACAGGTTTGGTTATCTGTATAACATTAGATACATTGACACAGTGTGTGTGTGTGTGTGTGTGTGTGTGGGTGTGTGTGTGTGGGTGTGTGTGTGTGTGTGTGTGTAGAGTGATGACTCACATTCCTAATCTTAGGATGGTTGACTGCTCCAACTTGTAGTCCATTGTACCCCTCTCCCTCGCGTGTACGAACCATCACCACCTCATTGTCCACAATCTGAGGGAGGGGGGTAATGAGGGACCCTCCACACACAGCACAGGGGGTAATAAGGGACCCCCACACACAGCACAGGGGGTAATGAGGGACTCCCACACACAGCACAGGGGGTAATGAGGGACCCCCATACACAGCACAGGGGGTAATGAGGGACCCTCCACACACAGCACAGGGGGTAATGAGGGACCCCCACACACAGCACAGGGGGTAATGAAGGACCCCCCACACACACACACGTACCTGGAGGAGGGTGACAGCTACGGAGGTCCCCTCTTTAGTCCATACTTGACTCATACCTAACTTGATGGCTACAGCTCCACAACGACGTGACGTACGACTCCATTCTCCTGCTTTTAGGGGGAGGTGGGCCACTCTAATAGACGCCGCGGGTTCATCCTCTTTAGCCTCACTATTTAGTCTAGCCAGTACCGATTCTGCCACTTGGAGCTCTTCTCTGGAGAGTGCATCAGAGGATACGGGACGACATGCTCTCACTGCTAATGACCGACAGCTACCAAGTCCTCTAATGAAGCGTAGGGCTTGCTTGAACATAGGCATCGCTTATTTAATACCACGTGGGTCGCGTGATTAAAAAATCACTTGTGGCCTCAAAAGCCAGTTGACCTATGACCTCTTATTTGTACTTTCTAATAGATGCACACTACCCACGTGGACGTACACAGAAGAAATGCAGGAGGCCATCGATTTCTCCAGGTTACAACAAGAGCACAGCAAGGTGAGCTATGTGTATAGTATAGTAGCTATGAACCTCATCCGCTGTAGGCCACCGAGGAGAGCAATGACAAGATACAGAAATGGCAAGCTATAATTAATGAATGACATTTTAATGCGTCCTATTTTGTTGGTGTATAGGGAACAGTTTAAGGCTGACTATGAGGCACTACAAACTAGACTGAGCACACTACCCAATCAGCTAACTCATGACGTTATGGTAGGTTTACCAATAGAGCAGTGCCTTGTGTGTGTGTGGGTGTGGAGCCACCAGTAGTGTAGTGTGTGTGGGTGTGGAGCCACCAGTAGTGTAGTGTGTGTGGGTGTGGAGCCATCAGTAGTGTAGTATGTGTGGGTGTGGAACCACCAGTAGTGTAGCGTGTGTGGGTGTGGAGCCACCAGTAGTGTAGTGTGTGGGTGTGGAGCCACCAGTAGTGTAGTGTGTGTGGGTGTGGAGCCATCAGTAGTGTAGTGTGTGTGGGTGTGGAGCCATCAGTAGTGTAGTGTGTGTGGGTGTGGAACCACCAGTAGTGTAGTGTGTGTGGGTGTGGAGCCACCAGTAGTGTAGCGTGTGTGGGTGTGGAGCCACCAGTAGTGTAGTGTGTGGGTGTGGAGCCACCAGTAGTGTAGTGTGTGTGGGTGTGGAGCCATCAGTAGTGTAGTGTGTGTGTGTGTGTGTGGAGCCACCAGTAGTGTAGTGTGTGTGGGTGTGGAGCCATCAGTAGTGTAGTGTGTGTGGGTGTGGAGCCATCAGTAGTGTAGTATGTGTGGGTGTGGAGCCATCAGTAGTGTAGTGTGTGTGGGTGTGGAGCCACCAGTAGTGTAGTGTGTGTGGGTGTGGAGCCACCAGTAGTGTAGTGTGTGTGGGTGTGGAGCCACCAGTAGTGTAGTGTGTGTGGGTGTGGAGCCACCAGTAGTGTGGGTGTGATGTGTGTATGTTGTGTGTTTTGTGCAGGTGCCTTTTGGAAGGTTTGCATTTGCTCGTGGTCAGCTTTACCATAGCAACGAGGTGACTGTGTTGCTAGGGGATAACTGGTTTATCAAGACCACCACTAAACATGCCCTCGAGATAGTTGAGCGGAGGAAGAAATGTGAGTCAGTGTGGGGATAATGACCCTATTGACCTCTGGGTGGGTATGTATATGGATCCTATTGACCTTTGTACAGATGTGTGTGAGATGCTGTCACAGGAACAAGAGTGTTTGAATGATCTAGAGAAGAGGCAGTTGTTCACAGAAGAGTTCCAGTCAGCAGTAGGGGTCAGAGGTCATATTGTCAGTACACTACTCACTGTAATACATACAGGACACTGTGGAGATCAAGGAGAAGTGTGTTCCCCCTCAGTCATCACCAGGGAAGGGAAAAGGTTATTCATTAGCCTTCAATACACATCGCTCATAAATAGAGCTAGGATAATTGAAGAATACATTTTGCCCTTTGATGTTCTATTTGTTGGGCTATTATTTATAGACTAGAGATTTCTCAGAAATAGGCCTGTTTTGATGTTTAACTTTGAACGCTCAAATTATGTAATTTTAAAATTGTTGATTAGTGCGCTGATGTAATTGTATTGTACTCGTCTTGCAGAACGCAAAGCTTGGGTGCCTAAAGGCAATGTACCTCCTCCAAGGAGAGTGTTCCCTCCCTTAAGAAAAGGCCCGAGGGACACACTAGAGGCTGTATCATCTACAATGGAGAAACTAAACGTTAACGTTCAGAGCGTTAGTGAAAGTGTAACCACGGCAACCAACCAGCCTCTACGGATAACTGTGACTCATGGGGAGGCAAGTAACGACAACACGAGTGAAGGGAGCAGCGAGGTGAGGAAATATTAAGTCTATAATATAATTTTAATCCCTGTACTACAGGGAGGACGACCTTTGTACTCTAGTCCAGGAGACATATTCCCTCGTCTCACTCGACATGATGTTGTTGATTCTGTTGGCATGGCAGCCAAGAGTGTCAGATGGGGTCCCACTGAGTACTCCACACCCCCTGTCACACAAGCCACGCCCCCTCCACCGGGTAGACCCAGGGCAGTCCGGGTGAGGACGCTGTGTGTATGACTATTGTCACTGTTCTTGTTTGTGTGTGCAGCCATTTACTGGTCAAGTGATAGAGAGGATATCGCCCCAGACCACACCCACTACTGACAAAACCACACCAATTGCGGACAAGGTAAGCTGCTCTAGCTAATGTGTATGTGCTCATGACATTCGTAGTTGCAGGGAAACAAGAGAAGCTCACGTTTCAAGTCAAACAGAACTAAAACTGATTAGCTGAATCCTGTGATCACATGTTTGTTGACGTGCAATCATTAATTATACACCACCTGTCATTATATTCAAGGTACCTATAATTATATATAACAATTCAGCTTGTGTGATATGAAATGGCAAAATTATGACGCTAATTATAATAATTTAATGTATTATTATGAGCAAAATACTATACATGTAGGGAAAAATGTTCAGTTTTTTGAGCTGACAGTTGACTAGACGCGTACATCTAGTCGTCTTTTGTCATTTCTGTCTCGGGGTCAGAGTTCTCCTCAAGGAAAGCATCGCTGGATATGTCAGAATACACACTTTGTGCATCGTATTCGCTAGAAGTGCTGACTCGGCATTCCTCGAGGCATTGACTTAGCTCTTTAAAGGTTGGCCGTGATTGGTCGTCTTGTGCCCAACACTCGTTCATGATAGCGTAGATACGACCAGAGCAATCTGATGGTTTCTGTAACACCTTGCCGTGACGCACCCTCTCCATGACCTCTTCATTAGAGGTGCCATAATAAGGCTGCATTCCAAGTGTGAACACTTCCCACATGACCACTCCAAAGGACCACACGTCACCGGCAGTAGAGAACTTGCCATATATGATAGCCTCAGGAGACATCCAGCGAATAGGTAGCACAGCTTGCCCCCTCACGCGATAGTAGTCCTTGCTGTAGAGGTTGTGGCTGAGTCCAAAGTCTCCTATCTTGACTAGAACTCTGGATGGTGTAGCACTGCAATCATCATCAGGGAGAGATGACACCAGGCAATTACGACATGCCAGATCACGATGCACATAGTTCATTACTGAGAGGTATTCCATTCCTTGAACTATTTGCTTGCAGATATCGGTGAGTTGTTCTTGATTGAGTGAGGCAGGATCATCAGACAGTGTAGACTCAGTACGAGAGCGTGGGCGGTCCAGAGGGTTCATGTAGCGACGTTGTAGACTACTAGCATTCTCCCTCAGGAACTTAGCAAGGTCACCTTTATCCATATACTCAAACACCAGATAGTAGGGGGCCTGCGTCATGCTTACAGCTAGGATCTTGACTATGTTCTCGTGGTCAAATCCAAACATAAGCTTAGCTTCATTCACGAAAGCTTCTATTCCATCGTTAGTATCTTCCTTGAGTGTCTTGACAGCCACGTGTGTGTCAGGCTCTGAGCTGCCTTCCATGCCTCGTAGCTTGCCCTTGAACACCATGCCAAAGAAACCTTGTCCTAGTTGCTTGACATACTCTATGTTGGCTTTGGGGACTTGTTTGAATGAAGCGATTGCAGTGGCCACTTTAGGAGGGAGCAGTTGAATACGTGGATATTGATTATTGTCTCTGAACTTGACATTCTTGACAGAATCGTTGCCAATGACATGCAGCTGAGGTGAACTGGCAGTGGTTTGTTTCTTGTGCTTGTACACCACAAACCCAACGACACCACTAACAGTAACACAGATAGCAATGACTACACAAATCCCTAACACTACTGGAGCCACAGCACTAGCAGGATTGGATGATGAGGGGTCCTTGGTCTCAATACCTGCAGGGGAGAGATGGCAATGAGTGAGGTATAATACCGTATAGTGGGTAATTTTCGGGGGACAAAATATTCGTGGTTGAGCAGTATTTAGTCATTTCGTGGATATTATTTTCGTGGTTGCTGCTTGCACTGCAGGTAAAGGTAGGCAAGGTTGCTTCATTCGTGGGTAAAATATTTGTGGTCAGACCGAATATTTTGTGATTTTTGTCCCACGAAAATTACTCTTTATACGGTACTTTGGTACATGATTTTCTGAAAGCTTAAAATGGCTCCTTGAAATTAAATGTCAATTTTTGGTCTGTTTTTGACATAATATACCATACACCATGGGTCTTTTACCAAAAATAAGAAATTATGACCCGTTTCAAATTTGGGATTTGAGCATACCATCTAAAAAAGCTCCTTCTAGTAGTAAGCTTTCAGAAAATCAGAAAATCCTTGACTTTGGACCACAGAGCCGAATCTAGTTACTCTAAATGCAGGGGCTCATGCAGTCTTGTTTGAAGCTTTATACACGTGTGTTAGATGCTATGCATGCACATATGTACCCTCACCAACAATGGAGCATGATTCAACGAGACATAGCTCAACGAGGCCCTGGTTGTTGAAACACCACGGAGCTTTGGCCCACTGTCCTGGATTCCTGCATGTGCTACCAGCTCCCACTAGCTCTGGGTAGAGTGTGGCAGTGAAACTAGTGTTAGTCTCGCTCCAGTCCATACAAGGCAGGTTAGACACTGTGCGTGAGTGTGGGCCACTATAGCTCTGGCCATAGTCACTGCTGTTGTAGCAACCTGCAAGGGGAGAATGGAATGAATGATGGCAAGTCACTTCTGTAGAAAGAAGTCAGCTAAAGTTGCGGCCTAGACTGACTGGCTGGTGGTGGCATATGTTGTGTGGTCAGCATTGATAAGGTTTGTGGTGGAGGGAATCACTTGAGTGCTATTGATGAGCCACCACACCACATCACCAACACCACCACTAATACACTAAATCACCAACAAGAATGTGCAGGCACTCTGGACTCACTGCTGACAGCTTGAGTGGTGATGATGGTGGGAGAGGGCATACACTGCTCACTAGATGAGAGACTGCAATCAGGGCCTAGTAGTTGATTAACACGATGAGTAGAGCTCCAACGTGATGTCAGCTCAGAGAGAACCTTGACAGGACAAACTAGCCTCATCTCATCTCTCAGTGTGCAATGGTCTACACAAGAAGACAGAGGACTAGGAGAGACTGCATGGGGGGAGTACAGTGTGGTAGGGGACTAGGAGAGACTGCATGGGGGAGTACAGTGTGGTAGGGGACTAGGAGAGACTGGTGTGAGCTGGGGGGTGGGAAGCAGCCATGAGCTCAGAGGACCTCTCTATGGGCTCTAACCACAAAGACTTACAATAGCTAACCACAAGTAATTGAATATCAACAGACCTCCATCCTTGCAGAAGGGCAGTGATCCATGACATATAAGGAGAGTGAGAGCATTCTGACAGGCAGGGCTCAGTTTATCCCCCTCTAGACTGTGATACAGGCCCACCATGCTCCCCTCTATATCACCCAGTGACACACTGCTCCAACCCTCACGATTCACGTGCACACTTCTCTCTCTGTAGCCGGACAGCGAGGAGCAGAACTGACCACCATACATCTCACAAGTATCTGCAATAACCAGTAGCACCAATTAACAATGTTAACACTGCACACAAAGACACTAACTATGCGCCAGTACACACTAACACCAATTAACACATAAACCATCCAACACTGAACTACATACACTCACGACATTGTGGAGGATTGCAGTACTCCCACCGACCACTGCCTCTAGCTATGTAGCACCACGGTCGCTCTCCTATGCCACCTGGGTTACGACAAGAGAAGCTAGCTCCATATAGCTCCAGTTGGAAGTGAGCAGGGACAATAGAGTGGGCGTTGGGTGACTGTGAGTACCAGGACTGACAAGGTAACCCACTGGCAGTGCGTGAGAGGTGACCAGCGTAACTTCTACCATTGCCTTTAACACACTCCACTTGTTCCACTACACCCTCACCAGGGCTATCTGTATATAACACATAGTTAGCCTATAATGCATGCTATATGACTGCATGCTTCCTTACCTACTGCAGGGCTGTCTAAGGACACATAGATACACTCCGGGCTCTCTCCTCCAGGGGTAGTGCGATTATCACAGCTGGCAAACAGAGCATAACGCAGTGGGAAGAGCTGATAACGATACTCCTCAAGGAAGGATGGATCCAGGAAGAAGCCACAGAATCCTTCAGCTCTGAGAATGTTACAAGTGTGCTTGCAGAGAGGTCGTGGTACAGGATGACTGGTGGTAGAGCTGGCATCACAATAAGGGTATACACTACTGCAGGCAATGCCTCGAATAAAGTCATAACATTGATCAATAGTCTTTTCAGTGATACCGGCAGTCATATAGCGTGTGGAGGCCAGGTTACCATGGTGACTGGCCGTGTAGGTACCTATCAACCCAATCTGTTCACTTATGGTGCTTTCCAACAACTCTGCTCCGCTATTGACCAGGACGTTTGTGTCTTCGTGGATAAAGTTACGACATATCCCACCGTTGTAAGGTTGACAAGGACTGCAGGAAAGTGCACGGTAAATTAATTAATGCAACCACTGTGTGGTAGACTGTGGTGGATGACAGATGCTATCCATTACCCTCTACACTTGTACTGCTACTCAATAACTGGCTTCCCACAACTCACTGTTGGTGGGTAATGTTCACTGACACTGCATGATATGGAGGGATAAACATGGTCATCACACACACACACACACAGTGGGTTAGGTAGTGACTTACCTGCTCTCTTGATGGTGACCTTCTTGTTGACAGTCAGACGTCTCTTGAGGTATGGAGGGTTCACGTGAATACTAGAGGCAGAGCAGTAATAGTCCCCAACATCAGACAATGAGACTATTATCTGATATCCAGTTCCTGTGAGTGTACCCAACTTACGACCATTACGTATGAGGAGGACATGAGGGGGCGGGGCACCTCCAGCTGGACACTGGATAGTGACAGTGTCCCCTACACTCACTGTCAGTGTGATGTCATCACTCTCCAGGAAATAGGGCGATCCTGTGTGCAGTCAATGCAGAGATAGGCAATGCAGGGGGTAGGATATAGTCAATGCAGGGGGTAGGGGGCTTACTATATACATACAGACAACTTACTTTGTTCCCCAAAGTAGAAGATGGGAGAAGGGAACTGATTGTAGAGGTACATTCCTGTGGTATCTTTATACCTGTTCCGTATCTGGAAAATGTAGTATTTGTCCCTACTGACTGGAGGAGTGTGTGTGTAGTGTGTGTCCCGTGCTTGGCTCGTGTTGATGTAGAATATTTCTGGGGCTGGTAACACGGGACCATTGTCCATATAATCATCAAGATCTTCTGGTTCAAACATGAGCACATACACAGAGTATCTGCGAGAGCCATGACAATATTCCATGTGGGTAGGACGAATAGTAGAGTCCCATTGTACAGTGACCATCTGGGTAGAGTTGATAGTGCTCACTGCAGCACTCATGTTGACAGCATCAGGATGATAGCAGCTAGGTTCATTGTCTGTGACTACTCCTCTGATCTGGTGCTCTGCATACACACACATATAAGCACATAAGCACATAAGCACATAAGCACACATACAAAACGGTGACTTACGTAGTTCTGAGTAGACATCAAATCTTGCTTCAGTAAATCTGTGCTGCACTTTGCAAATATAAAATCCTCTGAAGGCCTCATATTTCCTATCACTGCATGATGCAATGGTTAGGCCGCAGTCTAGTTGTAGTGAACCAGTAGAGTTAGGCTGGCCCAATATCCTGCGGCACTGTGGGTCTGCCACACTTAATGCTAGACCATACTCATTGATCCAATAGTGTGTGTCCGTCACTGAATGATATTCTTTCCCAGAGCGCGGCCTGAAAGTCCAGCTCACTGCGAACTTATATTCCTTAAAAACGAAATTCTTTGTACCATTGTACTTGACTCTGCAGGGTATGTGGCAGGAGGTGGGACCGATATCAGCGTCATCAGTTTGGATATTCTTAGTGCCAGCTATAGGGAGAGAGGGGCCAGGGGGGAGGAAGAGAGGTGGTGGTTAGCACAGAGGGGGTGCTAACAGATGATAATTACTGCTCTGCTAACACACAAGGGAAAGTGGTAATAGTAGCAACTTAGCACTCAACCACTATTAAACTTGTTAGGGATGGATCACTAGATCAGATTATTACTGTGTGTTCAGCTTAGGCTGGTCTGATTGTAGAATGTTCAGTGGAGGGATCATGTCACGTCAGTACATGCAAGCAGAGACATAATTATATGAGCTAGCTGTACATGGCTCAACTGACATACTGTATATATTCATTATTGCAGCCTCACCGAAATCACTTGCGAGGGAGGCTCCCACCAGCAGCAGGACTAGTAAACCAGCTCTTATCATCATCATCCCGTACAGTCTCTCTGGTTGGCTAGCACAGTCAGCCAGTGAGTCAGTCAATACAGAGAAAGCCTGAGCTGAGGTGTCTATATAGGAAAATGTGCAGACCGCAGCATCTAATTATACGAAAAACAAGCTCCTGGCCACATAAAGAAATATTAAAAGCTGTACTCTACTGTACTGCTCTGACTGTACTGCATGCATGTACTGTACAAAGTACAGTGTACACATGTACACGTACACAAGACCCTCATTATCTCTATAGCCCCTATAAACATTGTAGCCTCTGATCTAACACTACACTTTAGCCGTCCTCTGGATTGATGTCTTCTGACCCCAAGAGAAAGCAAGCCAAGCCATACAGTATGAGCTAGCTCTCGTATTATGTGCTATATATCATCATGAGCCCTAATTATGGTCACACCATTCTGGTGTGTGTGATGCTGTCTAAGTGTCTAATGGGTTTGGGTATAAAGAAAGCCTCAGACACGTAATTAGCCTCCACACAACACATCTATTGACCACCTAATATTATTAGAGTCCTGTGTACATGCGCAGGTGGTCCTCATGTCTCCAGTGACGTGACATGTGTGGAGGTTCTCGGCTTTATCCTGGACACACACATACACTTGTCCGCCCCCTCACCTCACACAACAAATGCCTCGGGAGGACGGAGGGAGCTAGTGTCCGCCCCCTCACCTCACACCCCGGGAGCACGGAGGGAGATGGCGCTCAGTTCCCACCAACTACCACTCAACAAAGGGGAGGGGACAAGACAAACATTTCAAGAGCTTTTATCGTCTTGTGCAGCTGCTGAGATTGTAAGTCTATTTATGTGTAACAGTTTTGGATATTTCTGGCTCAGGATGTGCTCGAGTATGCAGTTGGTTGCTATTCTCGTGCTTCCAGTCATCCTAGGCCATCATGGGATAATGAGGTATGGAGGGACATCTCCGCTGTTGCCATGGATACTACTGCACTGCTGACACTACAGCAACTAGTGCAAGGTATTTTACTACACTCATGTGATAGGTTCATGACCTTCATGTGACGGGTTCATGACCTCTGTAGCTTCGTCCTCTCCTGGCTCTAATGATCTCTGGTCTGGTTTGTATGGAGGGAGAACTGTCAATGTGAGTCTCGTGTGTGTGTGTGTGCGTGCGTGCGTGTACACCCTGCCTCTTGTGTCCTCCCTGTACAGAGGGTGTTGAGTGGCTTCCTAGAGCTGCTCTCTGGTTGGTCGGAGGGTGGACTGGAGGTGACACCAAGCATGCTACACACTATTGCAGTACATGCACAGGCTGGACACAACAGACATGCTCTAGTACAACTGGTCAGTCCTTCCTAACCATGAAGCCACTTGCCTCTAATGTCATTATCAGTGCTCTCTCTATAGGTCAAAGGTGGCGGACAGTTACTCAGACAAGTCACTAGGTAAGCACACACACACACATACACACACAGCAGTGAGACCTTTCACCTCTTAGATTGGACGAACTCCTTGTGAAGGAATCACGAACCCTGAGTGGCCTCGATCGTCTCTTCTCAGAGGTACGCCCACACCACACCACACACACCACACACACACACACACACGCCCACACAGCCGCTAGTGGCGGAATTGTTGGCTGGGGAGTTGTTGGATGAGATTCAATTCAAATCAGGGGCAGAGTTTGAGAGCAGTTCTTTGTTTGGTGATCTCCTCGGTGTAACCATGGTGATAGATAAGCTACACACACAGTTACTAGTGGATAAGAAATATAGTTGCTTCCTGGAACTACGTAACTATCCCACCGTCAATACTGGTGACATCATTTCCTGTCATGTAAGTATGAACCCTGGCCCCTAGCGCACATTAACCCTCTTCCTACTATATAGAGCCAGCTACAAGATGCTCTGCATAGAATACACACAACCATCCAATCTGCTCTCCTTAAGATGCTCAAATCACCTCACAAGAATATGTAAGATCACCCTCACACCTCACACACCACCCTCACACACCTCACACACCACCCTTATAGAGTGCTTGGGTGGCTGGCGGCAGTTGTACATCTCAACATTCCTAGGGTGGGTCCAAGGTTCAGAGGTCAACAGGGTGGTGGGATCCAAGGTGCCTGCTCTGATGGTAAGACACACTACATGTATATAGTGGTGTCATGATGACACTGCATGACACACTACATGTATATAGTGGTGTCATGATGACACTGCATGGCACACTACATGTATATAGTGGTGTCATGATGACACTGCATGACACACTGCAGGTTGGATGGTGAACTTTTGCTCCGTGTTGCTGGAGTTGTGTCGACCATTTTTCAGTAGCAGTAGCTCTGGATCCAAGTTGTCCCTCATCCACTCCTCTTATCCCAGCTCTCCGTTGTGCAGACTGCAGCTCAGTCAAGAGCCTTGCTTGGCAGGGGGACATATTGGTGAGACTAATGCATGCTGGGACATGTCTGGTCGGTATGCTACAGTGGATTGCAGTGCCGCAAAACAGATAATAATTTCTAAGCCTAAACTAGGGGCTTTTCAATATTTCAGTTTGACCCTAAATTATAAATAAAAGAGCAAGCTTACGTAGGCCAGAATGATGATATACAATGTACATGCATGGCAACTTTCTTTTGCAAAGTCTTACGTATGTGTATGTATATATGTGATGACTAAGACTTAACTACCGTATAGCGGGTTATTTTTGTGGGCAACTGACCTCCACGAAATTTAACGTAGGCGTGGCTTACCGGAACGTACGAACGCAGTGCAGGAAATGAACTTTTCACTCACGAAAACCACCGTTTTCGAGTTGGACGAATTTTTTACCCCACAAAAATCACCATACAGTATCTAATAGTGGCTCAGTCTGTGCTGCAATCCACAACGCAATAATTATGTTCACATACCGTATTTACTTGATTAAACGCCCTCCTTGATCGCCCATGGTAAAAGCTCTGATAAATGCCCATCTTAAATAATCGCCCATGTATGGGCGTGGCACTGTGGGTGGAGCTGAACTAGCACGTGGAACCAGTTGCAAGCGTGGCAGCATAGACTATAGATACTTTTTATGGTGACAGAGAGAGAGAGAGATACCAACACAGAGGGAGAAACACCACTTCTATGACTTAAGATTTAAGCTGAGAGCTGTGGCAGCAGCGAAAAAGAGCATAATAACTGCTGATGAGCAAGAGTTTGGAGTAGACATGACCAATAAACGCCCATTTCGAATAAGCGCCAATCTCGTTTAAACGCCCCCTTTACAGACTTTTAAACGCCCAGGCGTTTAATCAAGTACTAATAAATACGGTAATTATATTCCATAGTTATTCTGTAATCTATGACCACTCAACCATGCAGCCTTTTAGCCACTGTGTGTCTAAGCTGTGCAGTCAACCATGACCACTAATTACATTACTAAAATAGACACAACCCAGTGTGTTCATACACTAATTTTAATTTGGCAGAATTTAAAGTTGAAATTCAGTCAACCATGACCGGCCACTAGTAGGGAGAATATACAGTGTGTGGTCATGGTTGAACTGCCAACCAACCTGAAATCCTGTGTACATGTACATTATCTGAAACACTAGTAGCTCTTTATTGGTTGGGAAAGCAATGTTGTGGGCAGACTAATGATACACCATAACCAGCTTGCATGTTGTGGTGTGTGTGTGTGGTAATACAATCTCTCCACTAACACACACATGTATAGAGCTTCTTTATTGCTCCTATTTGAGTGATCTCATTATGTATCCTGTCCACACGGCACACACACACACACACACACACACACACACACACAGAGGGAGGCCATTATGTGGAGGGATATTTGTCAGGAGGTGGCTTCAAGTTTGTAACTGAGTTATTTTTCCTGACACAAAGGGCTCTACATGTTGGACTATTACCTGCAGTCAACCAGTTCACTCAAACTTCCTCTCAACTTGCCAAACAATTGCTGGCTACTAACATGTCCTCTCCCCATCTCAAGCAGCTCAACTCAGTGAGTAGACCCACCCACTCCACACCACACACACACACACACACACACACACACACACACACACACACACACACACACACACTGACTCCCACCCCCACACACAGTTGCACATGCTGGCTGGGACCTGCTGCTTGCTGGACCCTCTGCTTGTACAGTATTGCTCAGAGTTCTACATCACCCAGGCAGTGTGGCTTACTAAGCTACTAGAGGACCATTGTATAGAGAATGACCAGAAGAGCATATTGTCCACTCTACCAGAGCATGCAGTCAAGGACATGGCTCTGTGGCTCCAGTTCATTGTGCTCAGTAGACCCACCTTGTTGCAGGGACTGCCAGTGAGTGTGTCCCTGATACTAACCACTCACTCTCTCTCTCTCTGCCTTATAGTTGACACCATTTATAGACTGTTGTGTGTGTCTATTGGAGCGCCCTGACCTCCTACCTAGTCCATTGGCTCAGAGTAGACTAGTGGGAGTACTTTTAGCCTGTCTCAACAGTGATAGGAGGGCACCACAGTAAGCACCACAAGCATACTCTGTATCCCATATTATACTGTACCCTTCCTCTGTAGGAGACTGCTAGGCTCTGAAGGTTGGGGGTAAGTACACACACACCTCACACACACACACTCAGCCAACACCCACTCCACCCACACACCCACTAGTGGTATCCTTGCTGAATTGTCTGTACTGGTGCAAGCTAGTCCATCAGTGAGAGACAAGTTAGGCCCCGCTCTCCTCCACACCTACGCTGCAGTCAGTGTTGTGGAAGGACTAGATGTGGACAAGGAGAGCTTTGACAAGTTTGCCACTAGGTACCCCTCCTCTGTTAACCACACCCATTAACCACACCCCTATCAGGTACGAGGTGGCTCAGCTGCTACTAAGACTCTGGGCACGTGATGATGCTCGTGCTTCCATTCTAACACAATGCTCTTCCAAGAAGTTTACGGTACTGTGACCTTTGTGTGTGACTAAACCTTGACCCAAGCTCTTACAGGCATTTCTTGGTGCAGTGTTAGACACACTCTTGTATCAGCTTAGTGACGCTCTCTCCCGTCTGAGCAATGTGCATGGGTGTGAGGCTGCCAAAGAAGGTAAGCCCACACACGCGCGCACACACACACACGCACACACACGCCCACTCACTGATAGGATGGAGTGCTTTGTCTGAGAGGGAACGCCGTGAGAAAGAAGTTTTCTTAACAGGAGAGCAACGTGCAGCGAAAGGATTCATGACACAAGCTAGTCTTCAACTAGACCTCCTGGCTCTAATGACACTCAGTGATGTTGTGGTAGAGTGTTTGTTAGACCCCCAGCTGGTCAGAAGGACCGCCCACACAGTAAGTCAATGTGAGGGGTGTGTATACCGCTCACACAGTGAGTCATTGTGTGAGGTGTGTATACCGCCCACACTGTGATTCATTGTGTGATGTGTGTATACCGCCCACACAGTGAGTCATTGTGTGAGGTGTGTATACCGCCCACACTGTGATTCATTGTGTGAGGTGTGTATACCGCCCACACAGTGAGTCATTGTGTGATGTGTGTATACTGCCCACACTGTGAGTTCACGTGTGCACCCTCTTGTGTAGGTGTTGGGGCTACTGGAGACATTGTGTGGACCAGCATCCTCAGAGCTCAAAGTGGCGGACATGGAGAGCTACTCATTCAAACCCAAGGCTCTTGTGTGTCAACTATCCTCTGTCCTAGTACGAGGCTGGCAGATTGCAAGGGGTCGGAGTTCACTCTTCCTACAGAGCATAGTAGAGTATCCGGAGTACAGTGCTTCTACCATGAGCAAGTGTGTCGTTATTCTCTCCACTGAGCAAGTGGCCTTATCCACAGAAATGGCTCAACTATCTCAGCAGGTATAGCCTGGTCATACCGGGGAGTTGAAAATCTTTCAACAGCCATAACTTTAGTACCATTGATCCAATATTATTTATTTCCTGAATATATAAATTTAATTATGACACCATTTACTACACCATTTGAAAGGTCTCCTTCTAATTGTCAGAAAATCATAAAAATAATTGTTGGAAGTTGGATCCTAAGTTATGCTAGCTGAGAGATTCCCCAAACCATTGATTAAATGGGAGGGGGGTTAGCTTTGTGTTATTTTCTAGAATTCAGCTGTTTTGGCAGCTATCTTTGAGGGCCTGTAACTGGTTGTTCCTGTAACTTGTGCTGTCTGATGGAGGTATGCGTGGCCTTAAAGCTGGGTCAACTCAGCCTACCACGAACTAACCCTAACCCTTAATTACACCACCCCCCCACACACACGCGCGTAGGTGGAGTCCCTTCAGTCTTCTGTGGAATCAGCCTCTTTCATTGACGGGGCTGCCCCTTCCAATCATGACTGGCAGAATATTGCTGACTCATCAATAATTGACTCGAATGGTTTGTGTGAACTGTACGTGAGTGCATTGGAAGAGGTCAAGTATGAAAGTGCCGAGCTGGTCGACTCTCATCTACTAGCTGATAAACTGCCGCCGACGCTTGACCCGAGGTCACCAAAGGTCAGAGCTATACTCCGTGATATGAAACAACTACAAGAGTCCCTCCCACTTCATCCTGACTCAGCAATATTTGTTAGACAAGTGAGTGGTATGTTGTTAGACTTGTCATGTCCCCACACCCCACTCACCCACACCCACACACACAGGATGAAGATCGTATGGACCTAGTGCGTGTGCTTATTACTGGCCCTACAGACACTCCATACAGTCGAGGTTGCTTTGTGTTTGATATCCTCTACCCCAGCTCTTACCCCACACACCCTCCTCTGGTCTTCCTCACTACCACTGGAGGGGGTACTATTAGGTGGGCTCATTAGTGGACACTGCTCTCATTATGTCCCGGTGCTTGCTTGTGTGTTAGGTTCAACCCTAACCTATATGCTGATGGGAAGGTGTGTCTAAGTCTTCTGGGTACATGGCATGGAGGAGATGCTTCTGAGAAGTGGGACCCCCTAAGATCTAACCTACTCCAGGTACCCCCCCCCCCCACACACACACACACACACATCACAATAGGTACTGCTCTCCATCCAAGGCATGATTCTCATCTCAGACCCCATGTTTAATGAGCCTGGCTATGAGACTATTAGAGGCAGTCAGGAGGGACATGTAAGTACTGCCTGGTTGGTTGGTGTGTGTTGATTAGCTCTGTGTGTGTGTGTGTAGGATCGGAGCAGACTCTACAATGCTGACCTTCGTGTGCACACAGTGCGTTATGCTATGCTAGAGCAGTTGAGACATCCTCCCAAAGGTAACCACCCACCCCCACCACTCTCCTAGTCCCCCGCCCCCACCACTCTCCTAGTCACCCGCCCCCAACACTCTCCCAGTCACCCACCCCCACCTGACCCTTGTCCCCACCCGACCTTTGCCCTCTACAGGTTTTGAAGATGTGATTCAAGTGCACTTTGCCTTGCAGCAGGAGCCACTATTAAAGCAGCTATCTGATTGGCTGAACCATTGCATATCTCCAGAGCAGCAAAGGCGACTCAGGAAGGCAGTGGATGAACTGAGGACACTGTTAGACTAACAATTGCTCGAAACTCTCATTTATATACAGTTTAGTTTTGTATGACTCACAGTATTGAATTTTTCATACATGTATACGTAGTTTTTGTACGTAATTTTTTGTGCAAAACTTACCGTTTTGAAGTTGTATAATTGTTATACTCAACAAAGTTAATTATAATCCAACAATTAGCAATAATTAATTTTTTATGAAAGTATAATCACAGATCTAGAATAAAATAATTTTACAGATGATTTCAGGTTGGTTGGTAGCCTCCTTCACGAGGCCTCAACAACACTATATATATATAGAAGCCCTAGTGCACTCAACCATGACCACACACACTGTACGCTTCTTCACTAATGTAATTAGTGGTCATGATTGACTGAATGTCAACTTTCGCCAACCAAACTGAAATCCTCTGTACACAGTCATAATACATGCACACACAATAATATTATATACACAACTAAAGAGTGAGTTCTACAAGTCCAGGAACTATTGCTCTGAGCATATCCTGCAGAAGGGGTTTTCCCTGGGAGCAGAGGGGATTCCCCTGCAAACACAGCACTTGGAGTGTCAGGAGACTCTTCAATGCTTCCTTTATAGCCTCCAGCTCTGCAATATCTGGGAGGTCTGGTTGAGGATAGAAACAAGTCTATTATACTTATGTACACAAAAAAGGTGGATACAATTGTTAGTGAGGGAGAGGTGTTGTAAAGGAGCCTGGATATGAGGTAGGGCTACAAGATGGTTGTCATCTAGTATCAGTCTGGTAAGTGCAGGACAGATCAAGGTAGGAGGTAGACACCTCAGAGCATTGCCACTCAGATCCAGCCTTTCATAGGGAAGTAAGTACTGTGTGTGCTCCAACCGAGTCAGCCCCTAACGAACACGAGTACATTAGTGACACACCCACACACACACACCCACTCACCATGCCTGAAAGGTCCAGTGCTGTGAGATGAGTGGAGACTCTCAGAGCTTGTCTCAACATGAACCTGCTCACTGCATGACATATACACACTGCTGTCAGAAAATGGACAATTTTAGTCAGAAATTAATCACTGATCTAAGCACACCATGTAGCAGCTAAATAATTACAATTCAGAAGTCGGACATTCACAACCCAAGTTATGGACCATCAAAGTTGCTTCTAAAACTGCCCCATTTAGACATGCAGTGTGTGTACTCACTGAGGTCAGTGTAGTAGGATTTCCTGAGTGGGTCCACTTGACACAGCCGAGAGGTCATGTGTTGGATTAGGGGGGAATATTTGACAGGATCCAGAGATTGCATGAGGAGCACTGTGGTCAACAAGCACCCTACACACACAGAGTGTAGTGAAGGGTGAGGGGGTACACACACACACACACAGAGTGTAGTGAGGTGGTGAGGGGGCACACACACACACAGAGTGTAGTGAGGGGGTGAGGGAGTACACACACACACATAGAGTGTAGTGAGGGGGTGAGGGGGCACACACACACACACACACACACAGAGTGTAGTGAAGGGTGAGGGGGTGAGGTGGTACACACACACACAGAGTGTAGTGAAGGGTGGGTGAGGGGGTGAGGGGGTGAGGGGGCACACACACACACACACAGAGTGTAGTGAGGTGGTGAGGGGGTACACACGCACACACACACACACAGAGTGTAGTGAAGGGTGAGGGGGTGAGGGGGCACACACACACACACACACACACACAGAGTGTAGTGAAGGGTGAGGGGGTGAGGGGGCACACACACACAGAGTGTAGTGAGGGGGTGAGGGGGCACACACACACACACACAGAGTGTAGTGAAGGGTGAGGGGGTGAGGGGGTACACACACACACACACACACAGAGTGTAGTGAAGGGTGAGGGGATGAGGTGGTACACACACGCACACACACACACACACACAGAGTGTAGTGAGGTGGTGAGGTGGTGAGGGGGTACACACACACACACACACACACACAGAGTGTAGTGAGGTGGTGAGGGGGTGAGGGGGTACACACGCACACACGCACACAGTGTAGTGAAGGGTGAGGGGTGAGGGGGTACACACACACATACGCACACACACAGAGTGTAGTGAGGTGGTGAGGGGGTGAGGGGGTACACACACACACACACACACACACAGTGTAGTGAGGGGGTGAGGGGGTACACACACACACACACACAGAGTGTAGTGAGGGGGTGAGGTGGTGAGGGGGTACACACACACACACACACACACACACACACACACAGTGTAGTGAGGGGGTGAGGTGGTGAGGGGGTACACACACACACACACACAGAGTGTAGTGAAGGGTGAGGGGGTACACACGCACACACACACACAGAGTGTAGTGAGGGGTGAGGGGGTACACACACACACACGCACACACACAGAGTATAGTGAAGGGTGAGGGGGTGAGGGGGTACACACACACACACACACACACAGTGTAGTGAGGGGGTGAGGTGGTGAGGGGGTACACACACACACACACACACACACACACACACACACACACACACACACACACACAGAGTGTAGTGTGGGAGTGAGGGGGTGAGGGGGTACACACACACACACACACAGAGTGTAGTGAGGGGGTGAGGGGGTGAGGGGGTACACACACACACACACACACACACACAGAGTGTAGTGAGGGGGTGAGGTGGTGAGGGGGTACACACACACACACACACACAGAGTGTAGTGAGGGGGTGAGGGGGTACACACACACACGCGCACAGAGTGTAGTGAGGGGGTGAGGTGGTGAGGGGGTACACACACACACACACAGAGTGTAGTGAGGGGGCACACACACACACACGCACAGAGTGTAGTGAGGGGGTGAGGTGGTGAGGGGGTACACACACACACACAGAGTGTAGTGAGGGGTGAGGGGGTGAGGGGGTACACACACACACACACACACAGTGTAGTGAGGGAGTGAGGTGGTGAGGGGGTACACACACACACACACAGAGTGTAGTGAGGGGGTGAGGTGGTGAGGGGGTACACACACACACACGCACAGAGTGTAGTGAGGGGGTGAGGTGGTGAGGGGGTACACACACACACACACACACACACAGAGTGTAGTGAGGGGTGAGGTGGTGAGGGGGTACACACACACACACACACACACAGTGTAGTGAGGGGGTGAGGTGGTGAGGGGGTACACACACACACACACACACACACACACACACAGAGTGTAGTGAGGGGGTGAGGTGGTGAGGGGGTACACACACACACACACACACACAGAGTGTAGTGAGGGGTGAGGGGGTACACACACACACACACAGAGTGTAGTGAGGGGGTGAGGTGGTGAGGAGGTACACACACACACACACACACACACAGTGTAGTGAGGTGGTGAGGGGGTGAGGGGGTACACACACACACACACACACACACACACACACACAGTGTAGTGAGGTGGTGAGGTGGTGAGGGGGTACACACACACACAGAGTGTAGTAAGGTGGTGAGGGGGTACACACACACACACACAGAGTGTAGTGAGGGGGTGAGGTGGTGAGGGGGTACACACACACACAGAGTGTAGTGAGGGGGTGAGGGGGTACACACACACACACACACACAGAGTGTAGTGAGGTGGTGAGGGGGTGAGGGGGTACACACACACACACACACAGAGTGTAGTGAAGGGTGAGGGGATTAGGGGGTACACACACACACACACACAGAGTGTAGTGAGGGGGTGAGGTGGTGAGGGGGTACACACACACACATACACACAGAGTGTAGTGAGGGGGTGAGGTGGTGAGGGGGTACACACACACACACACACACACACACACACAGTGTAGTGAGGGGGTGAGGGGGTACACACACACACACACAGAGTGTAGTGAGGGGTGAGGGGATGAGGGGGTACACACACGCACACACACAGAGTGTAGTGAGGGGGTGAGGTGGTGAGGGGGTACACACACACACACACACAGAGTGTAGTGAGGGGTGAGGGGGTGAGGGGGTACACACACACACAGAGTGTAGTGAGGGGTGAGGGGATGAGAGGGTACACACACACAGAGTGTAGTGAGGGGGTGAGGTGGTGAGGGGGTACACACACGCACACACACAGAGTGTAGTGAGGGGGTGAGGTGGTGAGGGGGTACACACACGCACACACACAGAGTGTAGTGAGGGGGTGAGGTGGTGAGGGGGTACACACACACACACACAGAGTGTAGTGAGGGGGTGAGGGGGTACACACACACACACACAGAGTGTAGTGAGGGGTGAGGGGATGAGGGGGTACACACACACACACACACAGAGTGTAGTGAGGGGTGAGGTGGTGAGGGGGTACACACACACACAGAGTGTAGTGAGGGGGTGAGGTGGTGAGGGGGTACACACACACACAGAGTGTAGTGAGGGGGTGAGGTGGTGAGGGGGTACACACACACACACACAGAGTGTAGTGAGGGGGTGAGGTGGTGAGGGGGTACACACACACACAGAGTGTAGTGAGGGGTGAGGGGGTGAGGTGGTGAGGGGGTACACACACACACACACACACAAACACAGAGTGTAGTAAGGGGATGAGGGGGTTAGTTAGTGCTCACATTTGTTGGATGGCTCTTCTTCCAATAGTTGCTGACAACTTTCCAGTTGAGACGCCAGTAGAGAGGGTGTGGCTTGAGTATGTGTCCATGGTAACAGCCCGTCCCCACGCACCCAATACACAGCCTCACCTACACACACACACACACACACACAATGTAGTGAGGGGTGAGGTGGACACTCACACACAATGTAGTGAGGGGTGAGGTGGACACCCACACACAATGTAGTGAGGGGTGAGGTGGACACTCACACACAATGTAGTGAGGGGTAAGGTGGACACTCACACACAATGTAGTGAGGGGTGAGGTGGAAACCCACACACAATGTAGTGAGGGGTGAGGTGGACACACACACAATGTAGTGAGGGGTGAGGTGAACACC
Source organism: Halichondria panicea (assembly GCF_963675165.1). Classification (NCBI taxonomy): domain Eukaryota; kingdom Metazoa; phylum Porifera; class Demospongiae; order Suberitida; family Halichondriidae; genus Halichondria; species Halichondria panicea. Next base: position 63,424 of record NC_087386.1, read on the forward strand.
CACACCCACACACACACACACACACACAATGTAGTGAGGGGTGAGGTGGACACTCACACACAATGTAGTGAGGGGTGAGGTGGACACCCACACACAATGTAGTGAGGGGTGAGGTGGACACACACACACAATGTAGTGAGGGGTGAGGTGGACACACACACACAATGTAGTGAGGGGTGAGGTGGACACCCACACACAACACCAGCTTACTGGGGGAGAGGGAGATGTTCTGTTGATCAAAAGAGATGTTGATTGTACTTGGCAGTGTAGGCAGTGTGGTCTGATAGAGTGTTGTAGGCCATTCCCCCTCACACACAATCTCACACACAATCTCCCCATCCATAGTGATACACAGTCTCTGGTGGACCTGAGTGGGCAGTGTGGAGGTGGATAGTGTGAGTGGTGCTCTCACATTGAGGGGTTGGTTGAAGGATATGACCAGCTTTGGTTGGGAGGATACTTGCAGGTATACCATATCCACAGAGTCTAGACACCTCACTACAAACAAGGTGGGGGGTCAATATGTATAGCAGGGTGGGGGGCCATGACTTACCCTCCCCCAATAACCAGCGATGATAGAACCATGCACTCTGGTCATCAGGATCAGTGAAGAATGCATTCTGAGCCAGCTCATGTTCTGTAGAGTGAGGAGGGGCCAATACACACACACACGCACACGCCCACACACACCCACCCACCCCCACTAGCAGTCCCACCTTTAGCCAGTGCATCACCAGACACCAGTCCACCATCATCAGAGGGACTGCCACTAGAAGGATGGACTAAGGGTAGGAGCTGACTACGATAGTGCCATGCTGAATAGTTGGAGAAGTTGGATGCTATCTTGTCATAGGTAAAGGACAACTCTTGATTGACAGACACACAATGAGACTGCTGTATCACAAAGCGTCGATGGTCCCAACAATGAACTGTATTATAGGAGAAGATAAATATGTTTTTGTGTGTGCATGTGCTTTGTGTGTGCATGTGCTCACAGTTTCTCTCATCATAGTTAAGTAGCTTATCACACAAGCCCTTCTCTCTGACCCAGTCTGCTTGTGGACAGTGTAGTAGTATCCATTGTCTAGACAACCACACGCAGTAAGCCTTGGGGTTCACACGGAGACAACTCTCCAACAAATTCAACTCTTTGCAACACAAGAGAGAAAACTCCTCATCACTCCTGTACAGGGAATACGGTCACTGAGGGCACACCCACACCACGCCCACACACACATGTTGGCCTGTCTCTCCACGAAGATCTCCCTCCTATAGTTCCAGAGTGTGGCTATCTCCGGGTTAACACAAAGCACTTCCCTCGTTAGTGATAGGCACTCATCGTCAAGGCAACCAGACTCTCGCTAAAAAGGAACTACACGTGTTTGACCACACCCACATATTGACCACACCTACCTTATTGAATATTTGTGCCATAACTGTTTTATACGCACTGGCTTTGTCATCTCTTTCCTTCTTTCTTGCCCTATCTTGCTCTTCGCTGGAGCGCACTTTGACCCTGCCATGCTGTAAGTACATGTACATGATATATGATCTGAATAGGTATCAGTTAAAGCATAGATTGAGTATATGGTTAAAGTACATACACCTAGTACCTACCATCTTTAATATCACGCTCACAGGCAGGAACAGTTAAATTATGACCACCAGACAGATCTTTGAGGTCAAAGGTTACAATTCCAGCTATATAGATAATATATAGACAGAGCGCGCTAGAGGGCGTGGTTCAAGACAGCGATGGATTTAGTGATGAGTGGAGAGATGCTTGGAATGGCCGTGACAGTGGTGGTGCAGTTCTTTATGGTGTTTGGAGGTATCCTACCGTATCTACCCCAGTATCTGACTGTGTACCGCTCCAAAGATGCTCATGGCTTCTCCACTTTTGTGTGCTTTGTGATTATCGTGTCTCAGATCCTCCGAATACTCTTCTGGTATTATTAAAGTGTGTGTGTGTTGTGTCCACCCACATGCACTGCAGGTTTGGCAAGCACTATGAGCTGCCTCTACTGCTGCAGAGCATTGTCATGATTCTTGTCATGTTGGCCATGCTGCACATCTGTACGTTCGTATCAAAGAAGAAGTCATCTCTGGTTGTAAAGAGAATTACTGGTACCCCCCCTCCCTGCATGCTATACCACCTCACCTCACTATAATTATCCTTTCAGATCTCAAGTGGGAGGAGTTTTGGAAGTGGACGTATTTCTCTGATTACTGTGTCTTTGTGTTGTGTCTGAGTGTGTGCGGTGGTGCCTTGACCTGGTGGTTGAATGGAGTGCCCATTTATGTTGAGGCTCTCGGCTTCTCCTCTCTGTTACTGGAGGCATGTTTAGGGATACCTCAGTTCAATAAGAATTACCGTAACAAGTCCACAAAGGGAATGAGGTGATACTGCAGGCCTTGCTATTATATGACTCCTGTGTATATCTCACCCTAACTAGTGTGGGGATGGTGTTGCTCTGGTTGACTGGAGACGCTGCCAAGACTATCTATTTTGTTCTCAGACAATCTCCATTTCAGTTTGTTATGTGTGGAACTTTACAATGCATTGTAGATGTAGCTGTACTAGTTCAAGTGTTCATTTATTGACATTTTGATCAATGATAATTATTGAATTTTGAGTAATGTTGATTAAAAACAACACTATTAATATAATAACTGATTGGCTATGACTAGTAATCAACACACTCAGTACAGTAACACTTGTGTGCAGAGAAGAACAACACAATATAAATTATGAGTTAGTTTATCGCAGTACATAATAGACACAGTATCCAAGCACTGCTACGAAGCCTACCAACAGCCAGGGAACAGACCAATCAGATTCATTATCAATCTGATTCTTTATTGAATGAATTTTGTCCAATGTTTTCTGTCGTCTCATTTCACGTTCTGAGACAAACCTACAAAAAATAAGAGTTTATAACAGTATATATACAGTTGTATCACCTGCCCACTCACTCTGGTCCTGCTGACAACTCTCCGTTGTGTGTGGACACCATCTGGGCTAACTCGTCCAGTTCAGACAATAGAGCTCTCTCTTCATCTTCTATCTCACCGCCACCCACACTAACGGTGGTCGGTGGTGGCGGCTGCTCCCCCCCACCACTATTAGTGAGTACTGGTGGAGGCTGTACCCCCCCACTCAGAGTAGTGGTGGCTCGAGCCTGCTTCGCTGGGAGAGGGGGGGGTCTTTGAGGAGAATCGCCTCCTCTTCCTACCCCTAAAAAAGGATCAGATGAATTGTAGATATCGACTTTAGCTGGACTGAGGCTACGTGCTGGCACTGGGGGTCCTTCCTCTGCAGGGGGTCCCTCCTCTAACTTCCTGCGTTTGGTTGATTGCTCATTACCCAATGGAGGGGATGTTGGGGGACCTAGGGTAGTAAAAAAATTAACATTGCAGGAAGTATAATTTTATTGGCAAGTGAGAGGAGTGTACCTGGTGGGCGTGTAGTGGGCGGTGGAGGTGGTCTCTCATAGGCGTCATCACTGTCATCAGAGTAGTCAGGGGGTAGTGTGTCTGGGGGGCGAGGGGGGAGTGGTGGGGGGAGCTCCTCTGAAGGTCTACCATACTGCCGACTCAGACCTGGATATTTTCTCTCCATACGTTCGTCCTCATCCTCGTCAACATCACCTGTGAGGGGGTGGGTATGAGTGTGTGATGTGTGAGGGGTGTGACTTACTGTCAGTGTCATCGAGGCTGTCTTCCTCTGACTCTTCTGATAGTTCTGGTTCATAGCTACTTGTTTCAAGATGAAGGTCTTGTATGGCTCCTTGGAGAATGGCAATGTAAGAGAATCTCAGTTGATCTGGTGTTTGGATGAGCCCTAATCTCTGCTTACGCATGTCCAGTAACACACTCTGAGTGTTAACTGCACCGAGGTCACTTACTCCCTCCAACTACAGGAGAAAGGTGGTAACACTAGACAATGAGGAGGAAGGACTTACATTGGCTAACATGAGATCCACTAAACAGAAGGTGCCAGTACGCCCAATCCCAGCACTACAGTGAACAACACAAGGTCCCACACTCTCTCCCAGAACACCACTACCACGAACAGCATACAGGAACTCTAGGAACACATCAGGATTCTGAGGTACTCCAAAATCAGGCCACTTGGTATAATGGTAGTGCAGGATTACCCGAGACTCTTCAGTCTGCACATATACACACATAGAGGAGGTCATACATACGCACGCACAGACAGAGGGGGTGTACACAGAGGGGCGTAGACGCGCACACACACACACACACAGAGGGGTGATGGTTATACCTCTGTATTGATGAGCTTGAGGTTGGACAGTTGATATGATGGCTCCTCTTCTGTACCAAGGTTCTCAATAGTGAACACTCCAGCTTCAAGTGGTGGGTCCTCTGCGTGTGGCCAGTAGGGAAAGCACTTGCTCTGTGGGGTGTGTGGAGTGGGTGTGTGGGAAGTGAGTGGTGTGTGTGGAGTGGGTGCTTACCATTCCTCGCTCCACACACTTGTTGAGCATGACTATTCCTGACGAGTTATTCTCCCAAACCATTTGCCAGAAGTGAGGGCACGTATGTTCTAACGGTCCTTGCGTTAGAATGAACTTTCTTTGCACCTCTTCAAACTGTAGGAGGTATAGGAGTGGGCTAGGAGATATGCTGAGTCAGCAGCTTACCCGAACATGGTTGGCATTAATGTAGTCATTGTCAGGATTATCCAACACCACTCGAGTCGAGTCAACTGGAGGTATACACTTATTGAACATTGTGTATAATGAAACCATTTCAGTGTATGTGTTTACTAGCAACACACACGCACTATAGATTGTACACACACGCACTATACACACACTAATTAAAAGACTTACTGGGTAGGACGTCTCGGTATCTGTTCCGTATGACATTCAACGGTTTCTTGGCCACCAGTTGAGGACCAGCATTCACTCGAGAGATTTGGTGAAGTTTCTGTATAGTGTGTTATGGGCCTGTACTGAGACTAGCTCTAGCTCTATGGTAGGGGTCATGGGCCTGTACTGAAACTAGCTTACCTGGAAGAGGAGCTGCCAGCCTCCCTGTTGACCCTCGATCTGTATAAACTCTACATCCATCTCTAGCTCTAGAGTAGCTGTGATCCTACGATCGTGTGTACGTACGTCTTCTAGTTCTTGCCAATATTAATTATTATTATTAAGCGAAATGCAAGAAAAATTAGACACACAAGCCCCGCCCACTCTAGACTCCGCCCAACAAAATTAATAATAATGTCACGCGCAATGAAACTTGACAGCATGATCCAGATCGAGACTAGCCTCGATCCGTCTCCAATTGAACGCTAGGTCGCCTAGTTGGATGACGATTGCACAAGTAACTTCCGCTATGTGCAGTAAGCTAACTACCTGCTCCATACATTTAGTGGGCGTGATATGAGAGTGAAAACTAAGCTAATTGTGACCCACTGCCTTTCACTATAATTATGGTTGTGTTTTGTGGAGAATTGACAACAAGAAAATTCGTGCTCTTGAAACCGCTTTTAACAATATTTTGAGGAAAATTTGGAGATTGCCTCGTCAATGTCACACAAGAATTCTCCACTGTGTTGCTGGAGTTCAGAGTTTGTTTAATAGAATATCAGATATTTTTTTGAACTTCATTTCACGTGCTTTAGCATCTAAATCCACCCTCACTAGATCAGTTTTCTCATGGGCGTCTAGCCATGCATTCACAGCAGTCGGGGCTAACAACCTGATCAAAAGGAATTTTATTAAAGTTTATAGCAGTGACGACATGGTTTGTGCGGACTTTGTTCGGGATGTCAGGCTTGGCCGCATTTCTTTCAACTCGCGTGAAAATACCTCAATGATAATTAACTCTATCTGCTGTGATTGACTTTAAGTTGGACTAAATATTCTTGCACTATAGTTCTATACTATTACTATATACATGTAATATAATATGTACACCTATTCCGGGTGTGTTCAATGATAATAATAATAATAATAATTGTAATTTTCAACTTTGTTCTATTAAAAAAAAATCGGCCTGGGAACGAGGCTAGATCGAGACTAGCCATTAAATTGACAGAAGGTTAGCCGAGGTCAGAGTTTACAAATTTCATTAAAGGTGGGCGTGGCGTTATCATTTTTCTGCAAAGAAGCAGAGCAGTTATGGAGTATTTATGATTCTCTAGTACCTAGAGGTATTGTAGCCTCGATCTCCCAGGCTGCATGCACTTTTTTCAAGGCCTATGACTTTTCTCAAGGCCTATGACTTTTCTCAAGGCCTATGAGGAGGCTATGACTTTTCTCAAGGCCTATGAGGAGGCTAGGAGTATTGTAGCCATGCTTACGTAGGTATCCACTCAATATTGTTGACAGGATTGCCTTTTTCCAAATCAGAGGCACGTACATACCCTTGGCTCTATTGAGGTGAGGGCTTATTCACCTATTTTAATGTTGTTAACCGCACACTTGATTTGTTTTAGTTATAAATAGTTGATGAGATATGGTGGTAGAACTTGTGCGTATCTTTGTTATCTTTGTTATGTCAGAACAATTTAATGTTAGTTGTAACTTTTTATTACAGAAACTGATGGTGGAGTCAGTGGATCCCGTCGGACATTAATTAAACCCTCTCATTGACAGTTCACTGTTTCTATCACCACACACCCTGCATGTTTATTATTAATGTTATAAATAATTATCTCTGTTATAATTACAAATTTGCCTTCATGAGAACAATTCTGTATGGTGTTGCGTTGCAGCTACTTGAATGTCAAGAAATGATTCAGCACTGATACATGCACACATAGCATAGCAGTTATTTGCAGAGTCCTGAAGGGACAATAATTGTCCCTTCAGGACTCTGCTAAGTGGCTCATCATTAGCCACTTAGCCTCAGTACAACCATAGTCTATGGTATAGATATAACTGCACTAAATACGGCCTTGAATCGAGGCTACCACTGCACTATCCTGGAAGGGCGGCTGGCTAATTCATGAGAGTATTGAATCAATTCGTTAACTTTGACCTCGGCTGACCTTCTGGATTTAACACCACTAATGATTGAGGGCAGCTCTTGGGTGTGTGGGGCTCAGACTCATGAGCAGACAGCTCGGATAAAGGTACAGTCTCACCACACTCGCTACAATACTTGCAATACTTCCTACACTTGCCTCGTGAAGGTCAAATGTCTCTATTGGAATTTTCCCTGACTAGACAGGAGGGAGAGAATGAGAGAGAAACAAAAAGTGGACAACCTACCAGTTGGAACACATCCTCTAGCTTGGCCATGTCATTGATGATCTTGTAATTGTGTACATTGTACACACAATCCAGCAGCCCCGCCCACTATTAGCACTGGTCTGCGAGGTCTCAACACCCACTCAGTCTCTAAAGATGGGTGGGGCTGCTCCTGCAGTAAGTTATGAATCAGCGCAGCCGTCTTCCAGACTTATCTTGGCTGCTACCTCGTGATACGCATGTCAGCACATGTCATTTGCAGCCACCAGACAAAGAGAGAGCAAGACAAGGTGTACCCTGCCGGCTCTCTCCTTGTGTGTCGGTCACCTTTTGGTGAGCGCTATAGCTAGCAAGGTGGTAGTTGGATATTATTAATAGTGACAGCCTTGTGTTAAAGTAGCTCTGTGTATACTGTCCTTATATTGTTCTCTCATGTCTTACTCACAGATAACTACTCAACGCTGCACAGCACAGGATTCAGCATTCAATCACTCTCATAATTTTATTGTCATTTCATCTTTTATGGGGGATGCCCCACTCTTAATTTTTATCACTGAATGGCTGCTGACGTACGTATATATAAGAGCACTACAAGATACGACAGGAAGGGTCAGTATAATAATTATGTATTGTCCCATGCACAGTGATGTAGTGTACTATCTGTTACTTCCTCTGGTGTTCAGCCCCTTTAACGAGCACAGGATTATATAGATCTCCAAGCCATTAGTATTGATGATTCATTGGATACTGAATTTATATGGATGTATGGATGGGGCTATAATTCTTAGCCTTCCAGGCCGCAACATAGAATGCTGGCGTTCTGATCGAGGAGGAGATGATCTGTTATTGGCTATTGGCTCTGAGTAGGCGGGGGATGGACTGGAGTCACTGGACCCACCTCTGAGAGACAAAGGGCCAGTTACTGTATCATGTATGAATATTCTGTTGCTTGTACATTATTTTCGTAACATTATCAGTAATTGACTGTAGAGTAGCATCTTGAGCTCCCCTTTCTTCATCACTCAATCTGCAGGCAGTGTATGTGATTTTCTGACAGGGAGGCTACTCTAAACAGAGGAAGTCGGCCACACAAGGTATAGTCTAATAATTATTGTACAGTACTAGATGATCTTCTCTGTTTTGGGTCAGATGCAATTGCCTTGAATCACTAGCCAGTTAAAACATTTCTTCTACTCTTGGCTTAAGAAATTGTATTTTATTATTGTACCAGCATTAGGTAGTTAACTCCACTTATGCATTGACCTCTACTACTGTGTAGCGGGAAAGTTCGTTATTTGAGCCCTCGAGAAATATTGTATAGTTGTTCACATTGCAATGCCAGGAAACATAGCTTTGCATGGTGCGTGGGAGTGTCTTCCATTTATATTACATGAAGTGTGAAGTGTGTTGTAAGTTTGTACAGAGAGGACTCCCATGGTGGCAATGATCTGATGATGGCTCCACTGCTCTGATGGACCAATGCAGGAGAAGTTATTCTGTATAATTATTACACTAAATTAATGTATGCCACTGTTTGGATCGGTTTCTGTTCTGCTCAGCTTCTTCCTCCAACTTGCTTACACAGGCTAAGCTTATTCTTAATTAGTTCATTCTTAGTTCATTCTATAGTCTAGTATTATTGTCGGTTTGATTGTTTTATGTTTTTCACCTGGTCATATGGAATCACTTCATTAATTTTTATACAGTGCAGACCACGCCTCTATCCACACATTGTACCTGCACATCCTGTATATATGGGGCCACACCCCCACTCACTGTACTGATATATGGTCACACCCCCATACATGGTAACCCTCTTGACCACACCTCCACTGATGCATTGTGTCGTACATGCTGTGTTTTTGTGTACAGTACATGCATCATCCGTGTCTTTATCCCCACACCTAGTCGGAGGGAGCAGCAAGTTCTACTAAGAGCCAGCATCACCAACTAACCAACACACTACAAGACCTACCTACTACCAGCTAGGACAGCACACCACCTGGGACAGTATATACCATGTAATACACCTTTGTATTACGATCATGATACAATTTGCTGCCCTCCCTCGCCAATGGATTGAATAATTATGGTCACTCGCAGGACAACTAAGAGACTGACACACAATAATAGACACCTAACTGTATTTTTCCATTATTATAATAAAATTAATCGTTAATAATGTATTAATTTTTTGCCATTAATTTTATATCATTAATTATAGCGGAATCATGCATGCCTGCATGATAGTAGTCTCATGAATGAGTCGCCCTTTGTCCCACATGCATGCCTGCATGATAGTAGTCTTACGAATGAGTCGCCCTTTGTCCCACATGCATGCCTGCATGATAGTAGGGTGATGTAGAGCCTGTGCTAGGCCCTGCCTTAGGGACTAGCTGTGACCCTGTTGACCTGTTGTATGATCAGCAAGTTGAGCGTCTTAAGCGATCCTTACCTTTGGGAAAACTTGACAGTATAGCCTCTGTTCCATTTCTAGATTCCTTGCTTTTGGGATCCTGCCATCGCGTTGCGGTATCGGTAGCCCTGAAGGCATAGGATTTAGAAATCGGAACAGAGCAATACTGCCCAGTGGGGGCGCAATGACACTTATTGGTGATTGGACAGGAATGATGCAGGATAGCTACGTTGTCATGACCCGATCGTACCGAGCATGCCACAGGTCCTAGCACAGGTTCTATGTTGCTCTGAGACATGATACCTTACTGTTCACTGAGTGCCTTGTTCTGTACTCTCTAGGGGTGTACAGTAATTAGGGTGGTACAACCAAGGCGAGTGTATGCTGTGCTTATGCTTGTAGCTGTGTGGTGTATGGGTGACTATTCTATTCTCTTCATGTGCAACAGAGGGAGTATCACCATACAATGGACCAACCAACCACTCCATCATCCTGCCACTTGAACAGGAGGAGACCTCCATTGAGTGCTACCTATTCCAGTGGGTAAGTTACTGTGTGTTAATTATTAAATAACTTTGAGCTTGTGTGCATGGCAGGTGGCCCATTATCTTTGTATCTAGGTTAGTACTGATTAGAGCTTTGTACAGTTGGGATCATGCCTCAGGGTGATGTAGAGCCTGTGCTAGGCCCTGCCTTAGGGACTAGCTGTGACTCTGTTGACCTGTTGTATGATCAGCAAGTCGAGCGTCTTAAGTGATCCTTACCTTTGGGAAAACTTGACAGTGTAGCCTCTGTTTGATTTCTAGATTCCTTGCTTTTGGGATCCTGCCATCGCGTTGCGGTATCGGTAGCCCTGAAGGCATGGGATTTAAAAATCGGAACAGAGCAATACTGCCCAGTGGGGGTGCAATGACACTTACTGGTGATTGGACAGGAATGATGCAGGATAGCTACGTTGTCATGACCCGATCGTACCGAGCATGCCACAGGTCTAGCACAGGTTCTATGTTGCTCTGAGACATGATACCTTACTGTTAACTGATCCATTTAGTTACCTTGTTCTGTACTCTCTAGTGATGTACAGTAATTAGGGTGGTACAACCAGGGCGAGTGTATGCTGTGCTTATGCTTGTAGCTGTGTGTTGTATGGGTGACTATTCTATTCTCTTCATGTGCAACAGAGGGAGTATCACCATACAATGGACCAGCCAACCACTCCATCATCCTGCCACTTGAACAGGAGGAGAGAGTTCGTTTCTTGTACATGATTCTGCAGCCACACTCTTGACAACGAATCGGATCCCTTGGCTTCACCTCATTCTCACTGTGACACTCTGTGTTTGTGGAGTGGGCGGCATGTGTGGTGTGGCTCCAATTTCCCCTCCCTTTCAATGATGACTGAGTGTCCATAGCTGGGTATTATAACAGTTGACCTTTTTTTAGAAACATTTCTGGTTACTTTTCTCATATCCCCCCTCTACTTCAAAATCCTGTATGACACCCTTGGGCAGTGTGTGTGTGGGGGGGTGTGGATATCTCCACAGATATATGTCATGGGTTGCTTGGATTGGTTGGGGGGGAGCATTGGTAGAGATATCAGAGCGGAAGTAGTGCGTGGGCGTATTTTCGTACAGTAAATTCAAACGGGACCAGAAAGTGAGTGAACAAGAAGGGCTTTCCGCAAGCCCTGGAAGAGTCTAGCAAACAACAGCTGTTCCCAGGGGTAAAAAATAGCATAGAATTTGGTTTTTATAACAGTTTTTTATGATTTTAGCATTTGATGCTTGTTCTGTGTGTGATTTTTTCTCAAAGGTGATCATCATTTTGTCAACCAAACATGAAAATGAACAAAAACACAAGTGACCATGTCTTTCATCTCTAACTCTCTAGATTATGCAAAAAGTTGCTACAATAAGCTTTTATTTCTTGGGGAATCACATATTGCATGGATAGATGGGTGGAGCTGAGAATAGAAATGCAGTAAAATCAAGCCAAGTGTACCAATAGCTGTATTTATTTCTTAGAAGTTCTTAGAAGTTACTGAAAGTAATTATTGAAGCAATCTGAAAGCCTCTGTTGAAAAGAAACAAGAAAGATTGGAGAGAATTCCAGGGACAACAATGTAATCTACCAAAACTATTAAATTGCAAGAACTAATTCAATTTGCACACGAAACAAGACAAGAGTATTCTACTGTATTAATTAGAAGCTGTCAACAGAGTTGTATCATAGATTTATAGTTGTATGGCTACATCACACTAAAAACGAAATTGATAGAAAAGTAGCTTTTAAAGATCAAGAAACAGATACAAGCGTAAGTTGATGAGAGTTCTGAAACATGATACAATAATTATACTGTACGAAGGAAAAGATAGCATGGTTACTTTAAATCCAAAAGAACTCTCTGAAGCAGGAGACATCATACTATTATAGGGACATCATAAAGATATACATTACAGAAACATTATAAACTTCATAATAGATATTAAATGGTTACAATGTTAAGTCCTGAGTGTCCATTTGATACTTTTTTTAAAAGAGAATAGACCAAGCGGTTCAGCAGATAATACGGTGGCCCTGAGGTACACACCTACTCCATTTTTCATTTGCGGTTCATTTCACAGTTCACTGCAGTTCACTTTGCAGTTCACTTTGCAGTTCACTTTTCAGTTCACTTTGCAGTTCATTTTTGCAGTTCACTTTGCAGTTCACTTTGCAGTTCATTTTTGCAGTTCACTTTTTGCAGTTCACTTTTCAGTTCACTTTGCAGTTCACTTTTTCAGTTCGCTCTGCTTTTGCAGTTGTCTGGCTTCTGCTCAATCACATGTGCTTTAATAAGAAACAAGTAAGAGAATGTTATTATGTAGCACTAATAGCTAGCTAGCTAGCTATGTCTCTGCTGTGTCTGTCTATGTTTAACGTTTATCATGGCACATTAATCTACACAACAACTCAACGGTATAGCCTATAGGGTAGGATGTATGCAGATAATAATATTAAATACCCCAGATCTGTTGATAAAATACTTTTACTCGTAGAGACCCTACAAACTAATCGTTCAAACACAGACTGCAGAGATATTAGACACACAGCTATAGCTAGCCAGCATAATATTCTCTTGCCAATTAAAACTAATTATTATTGTTGTTTATGGTAACCTGTTTCTACAGGCTTGCCACATGATCAGCGTGATTGAGCAACTGCAAAAGTCAACTGCAAAAGTGAATTGCAGAAGCATAGTTGAACTGCAGAAGAGAACTGCAAAAGTGAACTGCAGAAGAGAACTGCAAAAGTGAACTGCAGAAGAGAACGAACTGCAAAGTGAACTGCAAAGTGAACTGCAGAAGCGTAGTTGAACTGCGAAATGAACCGCAAATGAAAAATGGAGTAGGTGTGTACCTCAGGGCCACCGTAAAGATAATTTATGCTAACTTTAAGATCATTTCCGGTATTAACAACAAATTTCATAAGTCCCGCCCAAGTGCGGTAAATTTTTGTACGAATTTTTCCTTGACTAGTGTTCTTCAAAACGCTGTATCTCTGCATTCGCTTGACCAAATCGAGTGCAGAAAAGTTTTTCTGGTTTGCCTAGAGTGTTCAAAAGAGATAGTAATACATAGGAGTTAGAAATAGCAAAAATGAAAATCGGTCTGACATCGCTAGCATTGGGGTTAGGTGTAGCTCCTCCTGATGCGGCTAGCTGGTGTGCTAGGATCCATTTTCGAAAAGCTAAAGGTCTTCTGCATGCATGGGATAAAAGGGGTGGGGCTGGTCTGGAGGTTACTGCGCATGAGTATAAGTACACTTGCGGCTGTCTGGGACAGATTTCGCAATACCCACAATAACTCACAATAGTACTCTTGCGGTCCTTATCGGTGGGAACTGCCGGTCTCCATGGCATCTCCACGGAGACTCTGACGTCAATCGCCTGGAATATTCCCAGATCCAGTTCCAGAAGCTCAGTTCCTTTGAAGAAGCGAAGTGTCTTGCTGGAAGAGGTGAGTTTCTTTGCTTGTAGCTTGCATGTTTGCAGGAATGTAGGCATGTAGCATTGTAGCATTGTTTGCTGTCTATTTTATTACTATTGACTTGCTTTTTATGCAGAATCATCGCGAGCCTTCCACGGTGTTGCAGAACCATCGATTTGGTGTACCTCAGTATATGCATGGCTAAACTCGTGTTGGTGTTGCGCTTATAATTTGTTTTCATGTACGCGTAGCTAAGAGTCCGTTATTCTGCATGGCCTTGAACCTTGGGGGGGGGGGGGGGGGGGGGGTGTCCGTAGCACTGGAGTAATCAATCAGTATGTGTGTGGAAGGTTCTTCAACAGGCGGTCGCAGGACAGCATCTTCTTGTTCTTGGAACCGTTGTCGAACCAGCCTTCGGGGTGCAACGATTGATTATTCATGGCATTCCAGTCTACGGAGGGAACACTCTGTTGTTAGTACCTGCCTAAGGGGAAAGCAGCACAGGGTATGTTCTCCCGGGAGCATATCCTGTCCTAATAGGGAGTGTTGAGATCTCGTTATCAGTTCCAATAGTTAGTTAGCTAGACATTAGCTAGTTAGTCGACTGCTGGTTCCTGGCTATGCTATGTGAAGGCTTAAATATGCTTTTTATGATGCCTTTTTTAGTCGGGTGGATGGAATTGGTAAGTTCAGGCTTTAACTAAACCCTAGGTGCATGTGCCAAGGGAACTGTAGCCTTTGACTGGCTTGGTGGAAGAGTAGTCTTGAGCACTTGTGCAAGCCTTGCATGCCAGGCTTGTTACAACTGGAGTCAACAAGGGCTTCAAGAGCAAGGAGGTGTTGTCTCTGTGAGTCTACTGTTGTTGAACCATCCCACACATTCTGGTTGATTACTTCTGTGCTCAGTTAATGGTACTCCCAGTCACAGGGTCCCTTTAGTTTATTATGCCCTTATTGTATTAGTCCCTTGGGCAAGGAAACTACTGGACTACTGGTGGTGGTCCTCTTGTGGTTGATTTGATTGGTTGTGGTTGGTTTATTATGGGAAGTTCTGTCTTCTCTGCACAGTTGGTGCATGTGGATGATAATTATTTTTGTGTCTGAATTGGTGGTCTTGTTGTGTAGTCTTGCTGTTGAATTGATTGGTGGTTGTTCTCATCTCATCTCTGCACAGCACAAACAGCTATATAGTTTGCTATTAATTTTGTTGTCTGGTGTTATAACATTGTATTGTATAATTATGTGTATTGATAATACTAGGTTGATGGTTGTCAGCTGTGGTGGTGATTGGCTGGTATTGTATTGTGTGGAGTGGATGGTTTTGTTTGAACTGCTGCGCTCAATGTAACCATGCATTTGCTTGTTCTCTTGCAGCCACAATGCACACACACACAGCTCCTCCTACTAGCTGCTGTACTAGTGTTCCATTCTCTCACTGCTTTTGTCTCCTCTCTCCCCCAGGTACAGACAAGCCATGCTGAACCTGGGAGAATCACTAACCTGATCAATGTCTGCATAATTATTATTATTGCAGGTTTAAAGGGGCGGGGCTTGATTGTACGCCCCCACATCTCTCTTCAGGGGGAGGGGCTCAGGTCTCAACGCCCACTAATTACAATCCCACTATAATTATTACTGGTCTATAGAGAGGTGGATTGTCTCTGTATGTATGCAGCCATGGATACATTAAAGATGAGAGATGAGTATGGCTGGCTGGCTACATGTGAAGTGTGTCTTATATTCTGTGATGTGTATATATAGGTAGATGTCTGTATAGCAAAAGATAGCCACTGTAACAGCATGCACACAGATGAGTAGCTAGCTATGTTGAGTGGCAAGTCTTTCATGCTCCACAATGTAGGTTGATTGCGTGTGGAGGAGCCACTGTAACAACATGCACACAGATGAGTAGCTAGCTAGCTATGTTGTGTGGCAAGTCTTTCATGCTCCCCAATGTAGGTTGATTGCGTGTGGAGGAGCCACTGTAACAGCATACACACAGATGAGTAGCTAGCTATGTTGTGTGGCAAGTCTTTCATGCTCCCCAATTGCAATGTAGGTTGATTGCGTGTGGAGGAGCCACTGTAACAGCATACACACAGATGAGTAGCTAGCTATGTTGTGTAGCAAGTCTTTCATGCTCCCCAATGTAGGTTGATTGCGTGTGGAGGAGCCACTGTAACAGCATACACACAGATGAGTAGCTAACTATGTTGTATGGTAAGTCTTTATGATCCCTCCAGGTTGATAACTTGGGATGGACAGCAGTAACCAACACTATAAGCAATTAAGCAGCTCGACTCTTATTCTGATGGCTGCTGCAAACAATGATTGTCGTTCATGTTTTGTATTTTTATGACAACATTTATAATTTTTTTATCAATAAATAATTGAGAGTTAACAATGGATTTAATTATCGATACAATCATGAGTACTTACAACACATCATCAATACTGTTAAAATCCCATCATTATTGAGTTCGATTGATGAGAGGAGATGCATGACTTGGCAGTAATTCAACACCTCTGTACAGCGTCCCTTGTGATGCATGGTGGTTGGTCCTGCACGCAATCATTATTATTATTCATTATTCACAGTCCACAATTTATAATTGTCCCCAAAATGTTAGTCTTATAGACCATCCAATGTCAATTTTTGTAAAGATCATTAGATTAAGTTTTGCATAACGATGTTCTCATGGTAAAAAGTGGGTAAAGATGAACAGTTCAACACTGAGAACCCATAATTATTATGAACGAGTCACATTTTTTTGGGATGAGAATAATAGGCAGATTTTCCAAGAATTAGGGATAAAAAAGCATAATAATGATTTATCAAGGCTCTGTAGTGAACACTACCTTGACCACCACATAATAATAATGTGGAGAGCTGGTAATTATAGGAGGGGGGGGACAGAGCATGAAAATCCGTAACCATTCCACACAAAGCATCCATCACATGATAATTATGATCAAAGTTCAAGCTAGGGTAGAGTCACATGCACACAATCTGTAGACTTGCAAGCCGTCACTGTTGCAGGCAAACAGTAGACTGGTCAAACTCCGTGTTGAGACTCGTGTAACGTTTGCCACGATATTTGTGGCAACTAACCGCATACGGTTACCACAAGATCAATGATAGTAACGTTTCACTAGAAAACTCTACGTATCACATGCAGTATACTGACATCACGAAAAGCCACTTAAAATATTTTCTGATATGCTGACTGTGCAACACGAGTCTCAACACGGAGTTTGACCAGTCTACTGTTCGCCTGCAACAGTGACGGCTTGCAAGTCTACACAATCTGCATGCGGCAGTACTCACTGTTTCTTGTATTCTATCTGCTGTACAAGTTGTCCTCAGTGCATGTGTCACCTTGTAACTTGCTGGGAACAAGTCCAACTGACCCCCACGAACCTAATAAGCGAGAGAACGATTAGACCACTCACTAGTAGTAATCATATAACTTCCCCCACAGAAAATGTTAATTCAAGCAACTTTCGGGAGGTCATAACTTCACTAAAAAGCTATCAATATCAAAACTAAGAGATGCATTCTGTAGCTCTAGACAAGGCCTATCACATGACATGCTCAGATCACAGTTCTGGTGGGGGAAAGAGTCACACTCTGCACGCGGCAGTACTCACTATTTCTTACTTTATCTGCAGTGAAAGACGTCCAATGGGTATTCGACGAAGTCCACAGTGTCACCTTGTAACTCCTCCATCATATGTTGTCATAGCAATGTGTCACTGACTCCGCCCCTCTCGTGCTCTCCATCACTGTACGCAATGAAGTAACGAGTCAACAAATGTGTAGCAATGGATGCATTTGTCACAGAGGCTGTATAGTTTGATCACTAGTAATGATATCTATTAGCAGATATTGAATGCCAGTCATCTAAAGCAGCCTATACACTATACTAGGTGGTCCACTTTTGATCATGACTAGCCACTCACTTGTACTCGCTGCGATGCTCTTTGCCTCGTGATCCATTGCTGCTGGCCTTTTGGGTGAGTATCCACCCGATATCCAGCCTTGTGGAAGCTCCTAGAGGGAAGGACAAGTGAACGCTTTTCCTCACCAGCCGTCTCCATCTTGTGTGTGAGCCTGTCTGGTAAAGGGTCATCAAATCTACACATGAGGGCAATTTTGTTAGTATTAGATGTTTCGTTAACGATCTTTACTATTTCTTAGTATTATCTCGAGGTAAAGTCCTAGCAACACATTGAAGGGCGGCTGATCCATGAGACTACATACATTTTTTTAACGACAGAAAGTAACAACTAAAAATAATAATTATTGATTCAAACTAAAAGTAATATAGTTCAATTATAATTATTGTCCGTCCTCCCCAATGGAGGCGTCCGACATGAGTGGGCGGGCAGATGGGCGTCGGCTTGAGTGATGAAAATAATGATCCAAGTGCATTGCAGGTAGCTTGCTGCGTCGTGACTTAATCATAGTCCCCTAGTGTGTGTGTGAGGGGGTGGGTCATGACACACACACACAGTGTATGAGGGGGCGGGTCATCACATCACACACACGTACACAGTGTACGAGGGGGCGGGTCATCACATCACACACATGTACACAGTGTATGAGGGGGCGGGCACACACATCCACACTGTATATATAATGTAGTTAATGTCTCTACCTCTTTCTTGAATCTCTTGAGAACACTGTTGACTATTTCCCGCAGTTCCTCGCAGATGTTTGATCATCCTCAGTCTAGAGCCAGAGCATCCAACAGTCCAACTGACCCTCACGAATCTAACAAGCGAGATAACAATTAGACCACTCACTACGTGATGATACTTCCTTAAAAAGTTATTTCTCAAGGTAAAACTATTTCAAATCGAGCTATTTCAGCTTGAGCTGCAATAATTGTGTATGTATGTACAGTCTTGATGTGAAAGAGTTACATAAACTATACATACTATTTTGGAAATTGCAACACAACACAAGTTATGGCCTCTCAAACTTACAACAGGCGGTAACCCGCACACAAAATGTATATAATTCAAGCAACTTTCGGGAGGTCATAACTTCACTAAAAAGCAATCAATATCAAAACTAAGAGATGCATTCTGTAGCTCTAGACAAGGCCTATCACATGACATGCTCAGATCACAGTTCTGGTGGGGGAAAGAGTCACACTCTGCATGCGTTAGCAGATATAATTCCAGTCATCTAAAGCAGCCTATACACTATACTAGGTGGTCCACTTTTGATCATGACTAGCCACTCTTACATGTACTCAACTTCTTCTTGCATGTGGACGTGTGTAGGTGTGGCTGGACATAAGACCACGCCCCCATGTTCTTAGGTTCTTCTTGTACCCATCTCAACTCAGCCGAGGGATAACGAGTCAACTCACTCATCACCAGGTCGTATGGGAATGGGGATATCTGGGGACGAAATTAATGATTGCCAATAATTATTATTATGCAGTATATGTGTGATAAACATAGCAGCATGTTAGTCAAGCGAACATTGATAATCAATTGCCTCCTTTGCCTGTATAAAGGGGTCAAAGGTCGTATATGTGTCTACATAGGTACTGTACCTGTTCAATTCTGATAATGGCCACTTTATTGGTGAGGCCTAATCGCTGTCTCTCTTTATACAGCTCATAGTGGATCTTGCCAGTACAGAATAATACATGCTGAACTTTGACCCCTTCTCCACATTCCCTGTCCACATACACTCTCTGAAAGCTGGTGCCTACACACAATAAGAAAGGGGAGGAAGGAAAGGAGGAAAGAGAGGTTAGGCAAGGACACACATAACTATTTATACACACATGTACTTACATCCACTAGTAGTCAGAGCAGTTGGTTGTGTTAGCCTAAACATGTACAGTATCACATGCAGCACATGCATTGTACCTTCTGTCATGTCTGAGATTGGTGACCTGGCATCAGCGTGTCGTAGCAGACTCTTGGGTGTCATGACAACCAACTACAGTACAACATAACAGCACTAGTTACACAAACTCACACACATATACACCCACACACACACTCACACACTAGCTTACTGGTTTTCTGAAGGGTAGTTGAATTTGTCTCCGCAGAGCATGGAAGATATTAGCTGGTGTAGTACAGTTGACCACCTGTGAAGGACATTAAGAGGTCACTCACTACACACATGCACACCCGCCCACACACACACACGTACCTGCCAGTTGCACTCATACAGTTGAGCTAGTGGTCTGTCCAGTCCTAGCTCTGGGCGCAATGGTTCAATGCTATCAGGATTATCACAGCAACCTATAGTGTGGTGGTACAGTGAGCACACAGTACAAGGCCTACCATACAGTACCTTGTAGGAACCTCTCTAATCTTGCTGACGAGTGTTCAGGACCCATACCTTCATACCCATGAGGTAATAGCAGCACTAGGCCACTCTGGCGGACCCACTTGTCCTGACCAGAGCAGATGAACTGATCTATGATGCACTATACAAAGGGGAGGGGCAATATCAACACTGCACACACCATTGGTACATAAATACAAATGTGTCCTGCTTAGAGCCTACAGTGTGGTCCCACTGTGTACATTGTAGCTAGTGTGTGTACAGTAGTGGGTTGGTCAAGTGAAGTGCCCTGTACCTACCTGTGCTGTATTGTGGAAGTCTCCAAACTGTGCCTCCCAGCACACCAGTGCATTAGGGTTGCTCATGGAGAAGCCAAGATCAAACCCAAGCACTCCAAACTCACTCAGAGAGCTATTGCACACAGTGTAGCTGGCTTGACCAGGGGACACATGAGACAAAGGGCTGTGTGTGTGTGTGTGTGTGTGTGTTGCAGCATAAACACAACACATGTACTAGCTGATGGAGATAACAGTTTGTAAAAACATAAGGACTAGACTAATTGACCTCAAGCACAGACAAGAGTATATAGTAGTATACAGCAATATTGGGTAACTTGGCTGTAACCACACACAGTGTACACCATGATGACTTTGCACAGCCTCAGAGCTGTAACCACACACAGTGTACACCATGATGACTTTGCACAGCCTCAGAGCAGCTCATATGCCAATGAAACTCTCAGAATGGTGTATCACAGTGTCTGGGGTTTTTATTTCAAGATAACCCATAATTATTCAGTGATACTTTGCAGTTATGCATGTTGCTTCTCTTCCCCACTGGCCTAACACACCACCACCCCCTGTGATGGCCACCCCCTGTGATGGCCACCCCCTGTGATGACACTTGTTTGTATATAATTATAGGGAAACTCTCAAAATTATTGGGTCAAGCAAAGTCAATAATACACCATTCAGATTTCTCAACCCAGATTCATTGGCAGGCATATGGGCTGAAAGGTCAGTGGGTTACAAATGTGGTTACAGCCAAGTTACACAGAATATTGCAAGTTGGACTGTAATACAACCTCAGTGTAGTGTGGACTGCTGACTAGGCAATGCCAACCTTATTAGAGACCAGTATAATTATAGTAGCTACAGTATACAGTGCACACAGTGGGACCACACTATAGGCTCTGTACACTAGCTGCAGTGTGCACAGTGGGACCACACTATAGGCTCTGTACACTAGCTGCAGTGTGCACAGTGGGACCACACTATAGGCTCTGTACACTAGCTGCAGTGTGCACAGTGGGACCACACTATAGGCTCTGTACACTAGCTGCAGTGTACACAGTGGGACCACACTATAGGCTCTGTACACTAGCTACAGTGCACACAGTGGGACCACACTATAGGCTCTGTACACTAGCTACAGTGCACACAGTGGGACCACACTATAGGCTCTGTACACTAGCTACAGTGCACACAGTGGGACCACACTATAGGCTCTGTACACTAGCTACAGTGCACACAGTGGGACCACACTATAGGCTCTGTACACTAGCTACAGTGCACACAGTGAGACAACACTATAGGCTCTGTACACTAGCTACAGTGCACACAGTGAGACAACACTATAGGCTCTGTACACTAGCTACAGTGCACACAGTGGGACCACACTATAGGCTCTGTACACTAGCTACAGTGCACACAGTGGGACCACACTATAGGTTCTGTACACCAGCTACAGTGTACACAGTGGGACCACACTATAGGCTCTGTACACACTTGCAGGTCAATTAAGTTGTAGTATACATTTTCAGCTTTTTGCTTATTTCCCGTGAGGCTACGGTAGCTGAGGTGTACCTGTATTGTTTCTTGTCCACCATCTGATCATGGATGACATGATGTCTGTGTGCAAATGTCCCTCTCTCCACATCTTGTCCTGACAGTCTGCCAACAATCATAGTCACTATGGAGTAGCTATAGTGGCCATGACCACCTACCTCACATGATAGCCTTCCTCCAATAATGAGCCTATAGCAAATGCCTCTCCCATTGCCCAGTCAGCAATTCCTTTATCCAGCATGTCAGCACGACCAGCCAGAACACGCTTCAGAGCTACACACACACAATGGCACACACACACACACACACACACACACACACAATGGCACGCACGCACGCACGCACGCACGCACGCACGCACGCACACACACACACACACACACACACCCACTCGCACACACCCACACACACACACACACACACACACACACACACACACACACACAATGGCTTACACCAGTAGAGCCATGATTGCATTACCTGAGTGGATGTTTAGCTCTGGTGGTACACTGGAGAACACAGCTCCAATGTGTTCCAGTCTCTTTATCTCCACTCCAGTCTGTGGCAAGCTCTTGTTACTGAAGTCAGGTCCACCATTCAAGGGGAAGAAGTCTAACAATACAATATAGACAATGTCACACACACACACACACACACAAACACTGTAGCCTCACCCTCCCAAGGTGAGTCCAGCCATTGTCCTTTAGCTAGTTCAACATCTTTAGACTTCTCATAAGCTCTCTTGCAGACATCATCATAAGTCTGTCTCTCACTCTTGTAATCCACCTCTGAAACCACACCCTCTTTAATGAGCTTGCCTGCATACTGTTCCACTACCGGAGGATGCTTCTTAATAGTCTGGTACATGAGAGGCTGTGATGGTTATATAGGGATAGTTATATATGGACACTCAGTGTAGCTGTGTGAGCATAGGCTCACGATGGTTGTATAGGGATAGTTATATATGGACACTCAGTGTACCTGTGTGAGCATAGGCTCACGATGGTTATATAGGGATAGTTATATATGGACACTCAGTGTAGCTGTGTGAGCATAGGCTCACGATGGTTGTATAGGGATAGTTATATATGGACACTCAGTGTACCTGTGTGAGCACAGGATCACGATGGTTATACAGGGATAGTTATATATGGACACTCAGTGTACCTGTGTGAGCATAGGCTCATCCATCTCATTGTGTCCCTGTCTTCTATAACACACTAGGTCAATGACAACATCTTTGTGGAATGTATTTCTCCATTCAGCAGCAACTTTGCAAACATGCATTACAGCTTCCGGATTATCAGCATTCACGTGAAATATCGGAGCAGACACCACCTACACACACACACACAGTGCTTTAGGGGGGGGGGCACACACACACACACACACACACACACACACACACACAGTGCTTTAGGGGGGGGCACACACACACACACACACACAGCGCTTTAGGGGGACACACGCATGCACGCACACACGCACACGCACACACACACACACACACACAGTGCTTTAGGGGGGGCACACACACACACACACACAGCGCTTTAGGGGGGCACACACACACACACACACACACACACACAGGCTTTAGGGGGGGGTACACACACACACACACAGAGCTTTAGGGGGGGGGTACACACACACACAGTGCTTTAGGGGGGGGGGTACACACACACACAGTGCTTTAGGGGGGGGGGGGGAGGCACTTACATACCTTGGCTACATCAGTGCAGTATGGGGAAGATCTTGCTACACGTGGATCAGTAGTGAAACCAATCTGATTGTTGACTATGATGTGAATAGTGCCGTGAGTTGTGTAGTCAGGGAGGTCAGAAAGATGAAAGGTTTCATAGACCACGCCTTGTCCAGCGAAGGCAGCATCTCCGTGCAGTAATATACTCATGGCACTGTCACCTATATGAGTGTAGGGTACGAGTGTGGTAGGGGACTAGGCACGGACTAGGCACACAGGTAGTGTGATAGTGTGGTAGGGGGACTAGGCACACAGGTTGTGTGATTGTGTGGTAGGGGGACTAGGCACACAGGTAGTGTGATGGTGTGATAGGGGGACTAGGCACACAGGTAATGTGATGGTGTGGTAGGGGGACTAGGCACACAGGTAATGTGATGGTGTGATAGGGGGACTAGGCACACAGGTAATGTGATGGTGTGGTAGGGGGACTACATTGTAGGCACACAGGTAATGTGATGGTTAACCTGCTGTATCTCCTTTATAGAACTGCTCTGCACGTGTCTTGCCCTGTACGACAGGGTCCACAG
>NC_087386.1:90000-103730 GCF_963675165.1 Halichondria panicea
ATACTCTCCACATAAGTGCCAGAGGAACCGCTTAGAAATGGCTCAGCTGTACACACACACTGTAATAAATACATGTACACAGACACAAGTTACCAGCGCCATTGCTCCGCTGTCTGACTCTCGCTCTACAAGACCTGAACACAGACCCTCCACACACACGAAGCATCTTGACCAGTACAGTAACAGCTAGCTAGCCACGCCCACTTTAGTAGGCCCCCCTACTACCAGCCCCGCCCACCAATAAATTACTGATGCAGCCCAGATAACAGTAGTGACCAACCTCCTCTATGCAGCGCAGCCCGGGCCAGAGAGTGAGGCTATGCCTATGGCTGCCTACCTCGTGGTACACAAATGAGTTGTCGCGCATGTCATGATAGAGCACATGTCATTTGCACAAGACAAAGAGAGAGCAACCAGCCTGAGACGACTGTCCTTTTGGGTGAGCGCTACTGATAGCTTGATATAGCTATTGGATATTTTTTAGCAAGATGGTAGAGTTGGATATTAATAGTGACAGCCTTGTGTTAAAGTAGCTCTGTGTATACTGTCCTTATATTGTTCTCTCATGTCTTACTCACAGATAACTACTCAACGCTGCACAGCACAGCATTCAATCACTCTCATAATTTTATTGTCATTTCATCTTTTATGGGGGACGCCCCACTCTTATTATTTTTATCACTGAATGGCTGCTGACGTACGTATATATAAGAGCACTACAAGATACGACAGGAAAGGGTCAGTATAATAATTATGTATTGTCCCATGCATAGTGATGTAGTGTACTATCTGTTACTTCCTTTGGTATTCAGCCCCTTTAATAAGCACAGGATTATATAGATCTCCAAGCCATTAGTATTAATGATTCATTGGATACTGAATTTATATGGATGTATGGATGGGGCTATGCCGCAACATAGAATGCTGGCTTTCTGATCGAGGAGGAGATGATCTATTATTGGCTATTGGCTCCGGGGATGGAGTGGATCTACCTCTGAGAGACAAAGGGCCAGTTACTGTATCATGTATGAATATTCTGTTGCTTGTACATATTTTCGTAACATTATCAGTAATTGACTCTAGAGTAGCATATTGTGCTCCCCTTTCTTCATCACTCAATCTGCAGGCAGTGTATGTGATTTTCTGACAGGGAAGGCTACTCGGGAGTCGGCCACACAAGGTATAGTCTAATAATTATTGTACAGTACTTCGATGATCTTCTCTGTTTTGGGTCAGATGCAATTGCCTATAGCCAGTTAAAACATCTCTTCTACTCTTGGCTTAAGAAATTGTATTTTATTATTGTACCAGTATTAGGTAGTTAACTCCACTTATGCATTGACCTCTACTACTGTGTAGCGGGAAAGTTCATTATTTGAGCCCTCGAGAAATGTTGTATAGTTGTTCTCATTTCAATGCCAGGAAACCATAGCTTTGCATGGTGCATGGGAGTGTCTTCTATTTTTATTACATGAAGTGTGAAGTGTGTTGTAAGTTTGTACAGACCCATGGTGGCAATGATCTGATGATGGCTCCACTGCTCTGATGGACCAATGCAGGAGAAGTTATTCTGTATAATTATTACACTAAATTAATGTATGCCACTGTTTGGATCGGTTTCTGTTCTGCTCAGCTTCTTCCTCCAACTTGCTTACGCAGGCTAAGCTTATTCTTAGTTCATTCTTAGTTCATTCTATAGTCTAGTATATTGTCGGTTTGGTTGTTTTATGTTTTTCACCTGGTCATACGGAATCACTTCATTATTATCAGTGCAGACCACACCTCTATCCACACATTGTACCTGCACATCCTGTATATATGGGGCCACACCCCCACTCACTGTACTGATATGTGGTCACACCCCCATACATGGTAACCCTCTTGACCACACCCCCACCCATGCATTGTGTTGTACATGCTGTGTTTTTGTGTACAGTACACACATCATCCGTGTCTTTGTCCCCACACCTAGTCGGAGGGAGCAGCAAGTTCTACTAAGAGCCAGCATCACCAACTAACCAACACACTACAAGACCTACCTACTACCAGCTAGGACAGCACACCACCCGGGACAGACTCTACTATACCATGTAATACGCCTTTGTATTAACGATCATGATACAATTTGCTGCCCTCCCTCGCCCATGGATTGAATAATTATGGACACTCGCAGGAGACTGACACACAATAATAGACACCAAAGGGCCAGTTACTGTATCATGTACGAATATTCTGTTGCTTGTACATTTCGTAACATTATCAGTAATTGACTGTAGAGTAGCTCCCCTTTCTTCATCACTCAATGCAGGCAGTGTATGTGATTTTCTGACAGGAAAGGCTACTCTAAACAGGGAGTCGGCCACACAAGGTATAGTCTAATAATTATTGTACGGTACTTAGATGATCTTCTCTGTTTTGGGTCAGATGCAATTGCCTTGAATCACTAGCCAGTTTAAAACATTTCTTCTACTCTTGGCTTAAGAAATTGTATTTTATTATTGTACCAGCATTAGGTAGTTAACTCCACTTATGCATTGACCTCTGCGTGTAGCGGGAAAGTTCGTTATTTGAGCCCTCGAGAAATGTTGTATAGTTGTTCACATTTCAATGCCAGGAAACCATAGCTTTGCATGGTGCGTGGGAGTGTCTTCCATTTATATTACATGAAGTGTGAAGTGTGTTGTAAGTTTATACAGAGAGGACTCCCATGGTGGGAATGATCTGATGATGGCCCCACTGCTCTGATGGACCAATGCAGGAGAAGTTATTCTGTATAATTATTACACTAAATTAATGTATGCCACTGTTTGGATCGGTTTCTGTTCTGCTCAGCTTCTTCCTCCAACTTGCTTACGCAGGCTAAGCTTATTCTTAATTAGTTCATTCTTAGTTCATTCTATAGTCTAGTATTATTGTCGGTTTGGTTGTTTTATGTTTTTCACCTGGTCATACGGAATCACTTCATTAATTTTTATACAGTGCAGACCGCACCTCTATCCACACATTGTACCTGCACATCCTGTATATATGGGGCCACACCCCCACTCACTGTACTGATATGTGGTCACACCCCCATACATGGTAACCCTCTTGACCACACCCCAATCCTATGCTGTGTTTTTGTGTACAGTACACACATCATCCGTGTCTTTATCCCCACACCTAGTCGGAGGGAGCAGCAAGTTCTACTAAGAGCCAGCATCACCCACTAACCAACACTCTACAAGACCTACCTACTACCAGCTAGGACAGCACACCACCCGGGACAGACTCTACTATACCCATGTAATACGCCTTTGTATTACGATCATGATACAATTTGCTGCCCTCCCTCGCCAATGGATTGAATAATTATGGACACTCGCAGGACAACTAAGAGACTGACACACAATAATAGACACCAAAGGTCCAGTTACTGTATCATGTACGAATATTCTGTTGCTTGTACATTTCGTAACATTATCAGTAATTGACTGTAGAGTAGCATCTTGAGCTCCCCTTTCTTCATCACTCAATCTGCAGGCAGTGTATGTGATTTTCTGACAGGAAAGGCTACTCTAAACAAAGGGAGTCGGCCACACAAGGTATAGTCTGATAATTATTGTACGGTACCTTCTCTGTTTTGGGTCAGATGCAATTGCCTTGAATCACTAGCCAGTTTAAAACATTTCTTCTACTCTTGGCTTAAGAAATTGTATTTTATTATTGTACCAGCATTAGGTAGTTAACTCCACTTATGCATTGACCTCTACTACTGTGTAGCGGGAAAGTTCATTATTTGAGCCCTCGAGAAATGTTGTATAGTTGTTCACATTTCAATGCCAGGAAACCATAGCTTTGCATGGTGCGTGGGAGTGTCTTCCATTTTTATTACATGAAGTGTGAAGTGTGTTGTAAGTTTGTATAGAGAGGACTCCCATGGTGGCAATGATCTGATGATGGCTCCACTGCTCTGATGGACCAATGCAGGAGAAGTTATTCTGTATAATTATTACACTAAATTAATGTATGCCACTGTTTGGATCGGTTTCTGTTCTGCTCAGCTTCTTCCTCCAACTTGCTTACGCAGGCTAAGCTTATTCTTAGTTCATTCTTAGTTCATTCTATAGTCTAGTATATTGTCGGTTTGGTTGTTTTATGTTTTTCACCTGGTCATACGGAATCACTTCATTATTATCAGTGCAGACCACACCTCTATCCACACACATTGTACCTGCACATCCTGTATATATGGGGCCACACCCCCACTCACTGTACTGATATGTGGTCACACCCCCATACATGGTAACCCTCTTGACCACACCTCCACCCATGCATTGTGTCGTACATGCTGTGTTTTTGTGTACTGTACACACATCACACATCATCCGTGTCTTTATCCCCACACCTAGTCGGAGGGAGCAGCAAGTTCTACTAAGAGCCAGCATCACCAACTAACCAACACTACAAGACCTACCTACTACCAGCTAGGACAGCACACCACCCGGGACAGACTCTACTATACCATGTAATACGCCTTTTTATTACGATCATGATACAATTTGCTGCCCTCCCTTGCCCATGGATTGAATAATTATGGACACTCGCAGGACAACTAAGAGACTGACACACAATAATAGACACCTAACTGCATTTTTGCCATTAATATAATAAAAATAATTTTGCCATTAATTAATCATTAATTATAGCGGAATCATGCATGCCTGCATGATAGTAGTCTCATGAATGAGCCGTCCTTTGTCCCACATGCATGCCTGCATATGATATAGTAGTCTCATGAATGAGTCGCCCTTTGTCCCAAAGAATAGCCCCGCCCACTTACTATGAGTGCTGCGCTTTAAATATGCTTGTAGCTGTGTACGTGTATGGCAGCATGATGGCTACTCTATCCCTCTCTCTGCAACGGAGGGAGTACCACCATACAATGGACCAACCAACCACTCCATCATCCTGCCACTTGAACAGGAGGAGAGAGTGCTACCTATTCCAGTGGGTAAGTTACTGTGTGTTAATATTATTATTAAATAGCTTTGAGCTTGTGTGCATGGATTATCTTTGTATCTAGGTTAGTACTGATTAGAGCGTTGTACAGTTGGGATCATGCCTCAGGGTGATGTAGAGCCTGTGCTAGGCCCTGCCTTAGGGACTAGCTGTGACTCTGTTGACCTGTTGTATGATCAGCAAGTCGAGCGTCTTGAGCGATCCTTACCTTTGGGAAAACTTGACAGTATAGCCTCTGTTCAATTTCTAGATTCCTTGTTTTTGGGATTCTGCCATCGCGTTGCGGTATCGGTAGCCCTGAAGGCATGGGATTTAGAAATCGGAACAGAGCAATACTGCCCAGTGGGGGCGCAATGATACTTAATGGTGATTGGACAGGAATGAGGCAGAATAGCTACGTTGTCATGACCCGATCGTACCGAGCATGCCACATGTCCTGGCACAGGTTCTATGTTGTTCTGAGACATGATACCTAACTGTTTACTGTTTACCTTGTTCTGTACTCTCTAGGGGTGTACAGTAATTAGGGTGGTACAACCACCAAGGCGAGTGTATGCTGTGTGGTGTATGGGTGACTATTCTATCCCTCTCTCTCTCTTCATGTGCAACGGAGGGAGTACCACCATAGAATGGACCAACCAACCACTCCATCATCCTGCCACTTGAACAGGAGGAGACCTCCTACCTATTCCAGTGGGTAAGTTACTGTGTGTTAATTATAAAATAACTTTGAGCTTGTGTGCATGGCAGGTGGCCCATTATCTTTGTATCTAGGTTAGTACTGATTAGAGCTTTGTACAGTTGGGATCATGCCTCAGAGTGATGTAGAGCCTGTGCTAGGCCCTGCCTTAGGGACTAGCTGTGACCCTGTTGACCTGTTGTATGATCAGCAAGTCGAGCGTCTTGAGCGATCCTTACCTTTGGGAAAACTTGACAGTATAGCCTCTGTTCGATTTCTAGATTCCTTGCTTTTGGGATCCTGCCATCGCGTTGCGGTATCGGTAGCCCTGAAGGCATGGGATTTAGAAATCGGAACAGAGCAATACTGCCCAGTGGGGGCGCAATGACACTTACTGGTGATTGGACAGGAATGATGCAGAATAGCTACGTTGTCATGACCCGATCGTACCGAGCATGCCACATGTCCTGGCACAGATTCTATGTTGTTCTGAGACATGATACCTAACTGTTGACTGTTTACCTTGTTCTGTACTCTCTAGGGGTGTACAGTAATTAGGGTGTATGCTGTGCTTATGCTTGTAGCTGTGTGGTGTATGGGTGACTATTCTATCCCTCTCTCTCTCTCTCTTCATGTGCAACGGAGGGAGTACCACCATAGAATGGACCAACCAACCACTCCTGCCACTTGAACAGGAGGAGACCTCCATTGAGTGCTACCTATTCCAGTGGGTAAGTTACTGTGTGTTAATTATAAAATAATGGCAGGTGGCCCATTATCTTTGTATCTATGTTAGTACTGATTAGAGCTTTGTACAGTTGGGATCATGCCTCAGGGTGATGTAGAGCCTGTGCTAGGCCCTGCCTTAGGGACTAGCTGTGACCCTGTTGACCTGTTGTATGATCA
Organism: Halichondria panicea; assembly: GCF_963675165.1. Classification (NCBI taxonomy): domain Eukaryota; kingdom Metazoa; phylum Porifera; class Demospongiae; order Suberitida; family Halichondriidae; genus Halichondria; species Halichondria panicea. The sequence goes on from NC_087386.1 coordinate 96,587, forward strand.
GCAAGTCGAGCGTCTTGAGCGATCCTTACCTTTGGGAAAACTTTACAGTATAGCCTCTGTTCGATTTCTAGATTCCTTGCTTTTGGGATCCTGCCATCGCGTTGCGGTATCGGTAGCCCTGAAGGCAGGGGATTTAGAAATTGGAACAGAGCAATACTGCCCAGTGGGGGCGCAATGACACTTACTGGTGATTGGACAGGAATGAAGCAGATTAGCTACGTTGTCATGACCTGATCGTACCGAGCATGCCACATGTCCTGGCACAGGTTTTATATTGTTCTGAGACATGATACCTAACTGTTTACTGTTTACCTTGTTCTGTACTCTCTAGGGGTGTACAGTAATTAGGGTGGTACGAGTGTATGCTGTGCTTATGCTTGTAGCTGTGTGGTGTATGGGTGACTATTCTATCCCTCTCTCTCTCTCTTCATGTGCAACGGAGGGAGTACCACCATAGAATGGACCAACCAACCACTCCATCATCCTGCCACTTGAACAGGAGGAGACCTCCATTGAGTGCTACCTATTCCAGTGGGTAAGGTTAATTATAAAATAACTTTGAGCTTGTGTGCATGGCAGGTGGCCCATTATCTTTGTATCTAGGTTAGTACTGATTAGAGCTTTGTACAGTTGGGATCATGCCTCAGGGTGATGTAGAGCCTGTGCTAGGCCCTGCCTTAGGGACTAGCTGTGACCCTGTTGACCTGTTGTATGATCAGCAAGTCGAGCGTCTTGAGCGATCCTTACCTTTGGGAAAACTTGACAGTATAGCCTCTGTTTGATTTCTAGATTCCTTGCTTTTGGGATCCTGCCATCGCGTTGCGGTATCGGTAGCCCTGAAGGCAGGGGATTTAGAAATCGGAACAGAGCAATACTGCCCAGTGGGGGCGCAATGACACTTACTGGTGATTGGACAGGAATGAAACAGAATAGCTACGTTGTCATGACCCGATCGTACCGAGCATGCCACATGTCCTGGCACAGGATTTATATTGTTCTGAGACATGATACCTAACTGTTTACTGTTTACCTTGTTCTGTACTGGTGTACAGTAATTAGGGTGGTACGAGTGTATGCTGTGCTTATGCTTGTAGCTGTGTTGTGTATGGGTGACTATTCTATCCCTCTCTCTCTCTCTTCATGTGCAACGGAGGGAGTACCACATAGAATGGACCAACCAACCACTCCATCATCCTGCCACTTGAACAGGAGGAGACCTCCATTGACTATTCCAGTGGGTAAGGTTAATTATAAAATAACTTTGAGCTTGTGTGCATGGCAGGTGGCCCATTATCTTTGTATCTAGGTTTGTATCTAGGTTAGTACTGATTAGAGCTTTGTACAGTTGGGATCATGCCTCAGGGTGATGTAGAGCCTGTGCTAGGCCCTGCCTTAGGGACTAGCTGTGACCCTGTTGACCTGTTGTATGATCAGCAAGTCAAGCGTCTTGAGTGATCCTTACCTTTGGGAAAACTTGACAGTATAGCCTCTGTTCGATTTCTAGATTCCTTGCTTTTGGGATCCTGCCATCGCGTTGCGGTATCGGTAGCCCTGAAGGCATGGGATTTAGAAATCGGAACAGAGCAATACTGCCCAGTGGGGGCGCAATGACACTTACTGGTGATTGGACAGGAATGAGGCAGAATAGCTACGTTGTCATGACCCGATCGTACCGAGCATGCCACATGTCCTGGCACAGGTTCTATATTGTTCTGAGACATGATACCTAACTGTTTACTGTTTACCTTGTTCTGTACTCTCTAGGGGTGTACAGTAATTAGGGTGGTACAACCAAGGCGAGTGTATGCTGTGCTTATGCTTGTAGCTGTGTGGTGTATGGGTGACTATTCTATCCCTCTCTCTCTCTTCATGTGCAACGGAGGGAGTACCACCATACAATGGATCAACCAACCACTCCATCATCTGAACAGGAGGAAACCTCCATTGAGTGCTACCTATTCCAGTGGGTAAGTTACTGTGTGTTAATTATAAAATAGCTTTGAGCTTGTGTGCATGGCAGGTGGCCCATTATCTTTGTATCTAGGTTAGTACTGATTAGAGCTTTGTACAGTTGGGATCATGCCTCAGGGTGATGTAGAGCCTGTGCTAGGCCCTGCCTTAGGGACTAGCTGTGACCCTGGGATTTATAAATCGGAACAGAGGGCGCAATGACACTTACTGGTGATTGGACAGCAGAATAGCTACATGATCGTACCGAGCATGCCACATGTCCTTCTATGTTGTTCTGAGACATGATACCTTACTGTTCACTGTTTACCTTGTTCTGTACTCTCTAGGGGTGTACAGTAATTAGGGTGGAACAACCAAAGCGAGTGTATGCTAATTCATTATGAACTTGTGCCGCAATTTCAATGATTTATACAGCAATTTAGTACATTAATCTTTATTAGTCATCTGAATGTGTTGACAGTTATGAACCTTTAAACTCTTGTAATATGGAATGTAATGTACTACCAAATAAGGTAATGCTGGAGAAACCTTGCCAAGACTCTGTAATATGGAATGTGATGTACTACCATGTAAGGTAATGCTGGAGAAACCTTAGTGAGAACGATTTTAGTTTAACTAGCAACCCAGCAGTCTAGCTCATTATTCAGCCTCTTCTACCTCTGCTCTACCTCAAGTTCTCTTCTACCTTCTCTATACTCTACTGAGGAACCCAGCAGCCTCTATGTCCATCAGATCTCCTCTACCTAACCCAGTACTGCTCCAAGCTATAAGGTTTGTAGAGCTTTGTGTTAGCTAGCACTGGCTTTGTGTTAGCTTAATTGCCTGATCGAAGTAGCTTGTGTCAGGTCAGTGTCTAAGTGTTGGTATAGCTGCCTACCAGCTTCAATCCTACCAATGTCAGCTTCCCAATGTCAGCTTCAAGCCTCCTACAGCTCTTTAGCTTGTAGCTTGTGTGTATGTAAGCCGCCTGCTATGGCAGCTTTTTATTTTTTGTCGCGGCCTGAAATCGAGACTGGTAGTAATTAGCCTCGATTCTTCTCCTGGCGCGTGTATTAAGTTCAAAAACAGCTCAACACTTTTTTTTAGGTAAATAAAATTCTTAAGTTAAATCAGTATTTTTTTTCTTACAGACAAGAGCATCAGAATATTAAGAGACATCAAAGACGCCAAGTATCAAGAAACACCAAGTATCAAGAGGAGACTCCAGGCCAAACGTTAGTCGTAAATAGTGTGATTATGTTTTTGCTCATTCGAGACAATTAAAAAAGAAGGAGGTAAAACATATCATGCTGTACATACAATTAAGATGACTAGCATCATTATAGTGTGCAATAATTTATTTGCTGGTTTTGCCTGCTATCTAAAAAAATTAGGCAAGCCCGTGTTTAAATAGTGTGCAATATTTCATTTGCTGGTTTAGCCAGCTTCTGACGGGGAGCCTTGCACGCCCTAATCTAAAAAAAATTAGGCAAAAAGGGAGAGCAAATAGTGTGCAATATTTCATTTGCTGGTTTAGCCAGCTTCTGACGGGGAGCCTTGCACGCCCTAATCTAAAAAAATTAGGCAAAAAGGGAGAGCCCGTATTTAAATAGTGTGCAATATTTCATTTGCTGGTTTAGCCAGCTTCTGACGGGGAGCCTTGCACGCCCTAATCTAAAAAAATTAGGCAAAAAGGGAGAGCCCGTATTTAAATAGTGTGCAATATTTCATTTGCTGGTTTAGCCAGCTTCTGACGGGGAGCCTTGCACGCCCTAATCTAAAAAAATTAGGCAAAAAGGGAGAGCCCGTATTTAAATAGTGTGCAATATTTCATTTGCTGGTTTAGCCAGCTTCTGACGGGGAGCCTTGCACGCCCTAATCTAAAAAACATTAGGCAAAAAGGGAGAGCCCGTATTTAAATAGTGTGCAATATTTCATTTGCTGGTTTAGCCAGCTTCTGACGGGGAGCCTTGCACGCCCTAATCTAAAAAACATTAGGCAAAAAGGGAGAGCCCGTATTTAAATAGTGTGCAATATTTCATTTGCTGGTTTAGCCAGCTTCTGACGGGGAGCCTTGCACGCCCTAATCTAAAAAACATTAGGCAAAAAGGGAGAGCCCGTATTTAAATAGTGTGCAATATTTCATTTGCTGGTTTAGCCAGCTTCTGACGGGGAGCCTTGCACGCCCTAATCTAAAAAACATTAGGCAAAAAGGGAGAGCCCGTATTTAAATAGTGTGCAATATTTCATTTGCTGGTTTAGCCAGCTTCTGACGGGGAGCCTTGCACGCCCTAATCTAAAAAACATTAGGCAAAAAGGGAGAGCCCGTATTTAAATAGTGTGCAATATTTCATTTGCTGGTTTAGCCAGCTTCTGACGGGGAGCCTTGCACGCCCTAATCTAAAAAACATTAGGCAAAAAGGGAGAGCCCGTATTTAAATAGTGTGCAATATTTCATTTGCTGGTTTAGCCAGCTTCTGACGGGGAGCCTTGCACGCCCTAATCTAAAAAACATTAGGCAAAAAGGGAGAGCCCGTATTTAAATAGTGTGCAATATTTCATTTGCTGGTTTAGCCAGCTTCTGACGGGGAGCCTTGCACGCCCTAATCTAAAAAACATTAGGCAAAAAGGGAGAGCCCGTATTTAAATAGTGTGCAATATTTCATTTGCTGGTTTAGCCAGCTTCTGACGGGGAGCCTTGCACGCCCTAATCTAAAAAACATTAGGCAAAAAGGGAGAGCCCGTATTTAAATAGTGTGCAATATTTCATTTGCTGGTTTAGCCAGCTTCTGACGGGGAGCCTTGCACGCCCTAATCTAAAAAACATTAGGCAAAAAGGGAGAGCAAATAGTGTGCAATATTTCATTTGCTGGTTTAGCCAGCTTCTGATGGGGAGCCTTGCACGCCCTAATCTAAAAAACATTAGGCAAAAAGGGAGATATTTCATTTGCTGGTTTAGCCAGCTTCTGACAGGGAGCCTTACAATAAATTAGTGGTTTTGCTTAGTGCATTGTTTGTTTTAGTGAAGAAAAAAGTGCAGTAAAACATGAAAAGAAAAGAAAAAAGTGGTTTTGCTTATAAGCTTAAGTAGTGCTTGATGATGAAAAGACAAAAGTAGGTTAGCTTTATTAGTGCAGTATTTGCTGGTTTAAGTGAAAAAAAAGTTGTTTTGTTAATAGTGGTTTGCTGAAAAAAAAAGTGAAGTCAGTCAAAGTTGTTTTGCAATATGAAAACAAGTGCAGAAGGTAGTTTAGCTTATTAAAAGTTTGTATTTTAAGTAATTTAAAAGTAGTACCTCAGTGCAGTAGAGGAAGCCAAAGGAAGCCAAAGTAGATATGCTATGGAATTTAGAAACCATAAGTACTGAAGTATTGCCATCATCTGCTATAAAAGAGAGTGAGCAAAAAGGGAGGAGGGTGGGCATGGCTGAGGGTGGGAAAGTTGGCTAGAGTGTGCGGTAAAGTACTTGAGCTAGAGTTGTGGTTAAGTACTCTAACAACAGCTAGAGTTGTGGTTAAGTACTCTAACAACAGCTAGAGTTGTGGTTAAGTACTCTAACAACAGCTAGAGTTGTGGTTAAGTACTCTAACAACAGCTAGAGTTGTGGTTAAGTACTCTAACAACAGCTAGAGTTGTGGTTAAGTACTCTAACAACAGCTAGAGTTGTGGTTAAGTACTCTAACAACAGCTAGAGTTGTGGTTAAGTACTCTAACAACAGCTAGAGTTGTGGTTAAGTACTCTAACAACAGCTAGAGTTGTGGTTAAGTACTCTAACAACAGCTAGAGTTGTGGTTAAGTACTCTAACAACAGCTAGAGTTGTGGTTAAGTACTCTAACAACAGCTAGAGTTGTGGTTAAGTACTCTAACAACAGCTAGAGTTGTGGTTAAGTACTCTAACAACAGCTAGAGTTGTGGTTAAGTACTCTAACAACAGCTAGAGTTGTGGTTAAGTACTCTAACAACAGCTAGAGTTGTGGTTAAGTACTCTAACAACAGCTAGAGTTGTGGTTAAGTACTCTAACAACAGCTAGAGTTGTGGTTAAGTACTCTAACAACAGCTAGAGTTGTGGTTAAGTACTCTAACAACAGCTAGAGTTGTGGGTTAGGGTTAGGGTTAGGGTTAGGGTTAGGGTTAGGGTTAGGGTTAGGGTTAGGGTTAGGGTTAGGGTTAGGGTTAGGGTTAGGGTTAGGGTTAGGGTTAGGGTTAGGGTTAGGGTTAGGGTTAGGGTTAGGGTTAGGGTTAGGGTTAGGGTTAGGGTTAGGGTTAGGGTTAGGGTTAGGGTTAGGGTTAGGGTTAGGGTTAGGGTTAGGGTTAGGGTTAGGGTTAGGGTTAGGGTTAGGGTTAGGGTTAGGGTTAGGGTTAGGGTTAGGGTTAGGGTTAGGGTTAGGGTTAGGGTTAGGGTTAGGGTTAGGGTTAGGGTTAGGGTTAGGGTTAGGGTTAGGGTTAGGGTTAGGGTTAGGGTTAGGGTTAGGGTTAGGGTTAGGGTTAGGGTTAGGGTTAGGGTTAGGGTTAGGGTTAGGGTTAGGGTTAGGGTTAGGGTTAGGGTTAGGGTTAGGGTTAGGGTTAGGGTTAGGGTTAGGGTTAGGGTTAGGGTTAGGGTTAGGGTTAGGGTTAGGGTTAGGGTTAGGGTTAGGGTTAGGGTTAGGGTTAGGGTTAGGGTTAGGGTTAGGGTTAGGGTTAGGGTTAGGGTTAGGGTTAGGGTTAGGGTTAGGGTTAGGGTTAGGGTTAGGGTTAGGGTTAGGGTTAGGGTTAGGGTTAGGGTTAGGGTTAGGGTTAGGGTTAGGGTTAGGGTTAGGGTTAGGGTTAGGGTTAGGGTTAGGGTTAGGGTTAGGGTTAGGGTTAGGGTTAGGGTTAGGGTTAGGGTTAGGGTTAGGGTTAGGGTTAGGGTTAGGGTTAGGGTTAGGGTTAGGGTTAGGGTTAGGGTTAGGGTTAGGGTTAGGGTTAGGGTTAGGGTTAGGGTTAGGGTTAGGGTTAGGGTTAGGGTTAGGGTTAGGGTTAGGGTTAGGGTTAGGGTTAGGGTTAGGGTTAGGGTTAGGGTTAGGGTTAGGGTTAGGGTTAGGGTTAGGGTTAGGGTTAGGGTTAGGGTTAGGGTTAGGGTTAGGGTTAGGGTTAGGGTTAGGGTTAGGGTTAGGGTTAGGGTTAGGGTTAGGGTTAGGGTTAGGGTTAGGGTTAGGGTTAGGGTTAGGGTTAG